>NC_056449.1:38750150-38910150 GCF_018296145.1 Oncorhynchus tshawytscha | reverse complement strand
GACGTAATTCTAATGACTGCTGGGTAAATGAGTAAATACACACATTTAAAATAAGATTGGGTTCACTTCCAGCTTTCTCTCTGTACCACCACAGTTCCAGGGGCTAGGCAGGCTGCCAACGAGCACTCATGAGGCTGTTGTGTCGTTAACAAACAAGCCCCACACACAGCTCCATTCTCTGCCTCCTACAATTTAAAACACAAGATGTGAGAGAGTGTGCCAACGACAGAATGGGGAGCTTTGCCAGCTAGCTAGAAGCCCATAGCCAAAAACATACTGAAGTGTTAATGATCATAAACAACTCTTCCTGAAAACAGTAGTAGCAGTCAGTAGTAGCAGGAACGAGACAACAATAAGCTCTGACATCGCTTATTCTAGGAATTATTAACACCATTTTTGAACATACAGTAGCAGGATTACATTTCACCTGTGTCAGGTTTAAATGCTGTGATATGGAGTTTTTCCTTCTGTCATAGAAAACCTTGCTTTCATTATTGATATGCAATCAATGAATGGAGAGACAGATGTTTACCTGTAACATAAATGTGCTACTATTCTGCCTCAAATATATACAGAAATCTAAGTTGAGGTAAACAGACAACTCTGACAGATATATTATGATAACATTCAAATCTAAAATGTATTTACCTTGAACGGCCAATGTGCTATTACTTATATACCATGTCTCCAGTTAGAAAACGAAGTGGTATACTTGACTTTTCTAGTCATGCACACGGTGGCTAATCATATTAGCCTACTATTATCCAGGTAGCCTAGCGGTTAGAGCGTTGGACTAGTAACCGCAAGGTTACAAGATTGAATCCCCAAGCCGACAAGGTAAACACCCGGCGTTCTGCCGCTGAACAAGGCAGTTAACCCGCTGTGAAAATAAGAATTTTCAATGACTTTCCTAGTTAAATAAAAAATCAGTCCCATTAGTTATGACACTATTAGAGTTACACTATAGCACTTTCTTTTCATATAAGCTATTTACCTGCGGTGCTTTCTCTATAAAATCTCTACAAAGTGCTGTGCCACAATAGATTTTCTCTTACAGTATCTATCGACAGCAATTTTCAAAATAGGCAACAAGATTTGCTTTTCAATAAAATGTGTTATACTGATATTAGACCATGTTTAAAAAGGAAACAGGAAATAAACTACTTATTATTGCAACTTGATGGATTTCAGCAGAATTGTCACAGCAAAGTACAGCAGATACAGCGTCACACTTCAAAAGCCTTGCAAGATAAAATCAGACTAACACACTACTGGATGCCAAAAGTAATTTACCAAGGCTTAGTGATCTTACCTAAAGTGATATGCACAACACGGCAATATTTACAACAAGTGTTTAAAATACTACACCAATTGTATGTGCTATGTACACACATGCACATCATAACAATGTAAGTGATTGTTGTCTCATTGTTGTCACAGTTCAGTTGAATTGTGGGTGTATTTGAAAGTAAGGTGGTCTTTGTTTGGCGTTGTTTGAAACAATGTTTTCCCTCTGCTACTTTCTCTCTATCCACTAACCAGGGCCCTGCAACTATGCATATAGAAATCCACACGATAAACTGATTTCACATCCCATGACTAAAGTCATTGTCTTATCTTGTTTTAACTGAAAAGAAATGCGACATTACCATGGAAATGGGAATTAGTGTGGAAGCCTGGATTCCAACTTTAGATGAGTTGTGTCTGGTTGAATGTATTACCTTGATAAAGGTCTTGAGTTACAGATAAAATGATCTAGCAGGATCTATGTGGTGTTTTAGCGAATCAATTCTGTGTCATTAAAAATCACTCTGCTTGTTACTTTCAAATACCTCCGGCTTTTGCATTTTACAAGTCATTTACACAATCAATAAAGGGGAAGATTTATATAACAGGATATTAAGAAAGATAAGATCTCTGTCTCTTGATTTCATTATCACGGCAATGTCAGCAGTGTCCCCATGGACTCAATGTTAAATACATAGAGTAATACAGTAAGTCTGCAAGGCTGAACCAAAACACAGCCAGCTGAGAACTCTTACACCTACCACTCTATACATATACCACTTAACGAAGTAGGAATAAAGCACACCTAATTACAACTGCAATGCTACTTTTCTTTACTCAAGCGTTGCCAAGAAAGATTCTGTTCTTATGTTTAATTAGTTGGCTAGAAGTAGAGAATGAATTTCTGTTTAAGTGTGTCACGCTCCCTGACCTCTGGTAATGACCTCACCCAAGGCCCCTTCTAAGACACCGAAGGAGAGAGTGTTAAGTGATTGCCCTCCAGAGGATCATAGGCTCTCTCACCTTGGAGACCTGGACATCTTGTTAAGGATTCTGACTCACGAATGGCCCACACTTGAGACGGAATATCCAGGATGGGGCCTGGGCTATCTAACAAGACAATCACAAAAGCCAATTAGGGTACAGGAAGAGCTTTGGGAACATAAAGATTCCAGCTAGGGCTTGTGGAAGAGATTCTGGCCTGGGTAGGTGTGGGCCAACCTATAGCAGGAGATTTCTGAGTGTCTGTCGGTAGGAGAGAAAAGCAAACTCTGACATGGATCAATCTTATGGGTGGACGGGAATCAGATTTCCCTTGGTTCAACCAAACTTTGTATTTTGACAACTTTCCAGGATATGTTCATTCCCAGTATGCTGATAATGCAGTACGATAATGCAGACCTATGTGGATAATAATCAAAAAGTTTACAGTCAATGGACAATAGTGTGTGGATAATGTCTTCAAAATTGAAGGATCAAAGCAATTTAAAGATGTTAACAACTAGAAGAGTTACTGAGCTGTTTGTCAGATGAAGCTTTAAATATACTCTTTCCAACCAGACAACCAGAGTGAATCAAATGTCTGCGCTAACCAACTAGACAACCAGATCTCTCAGAGGTTTCCTTCCTGCCGATGGCACACCAGATTACCATAACTCTCTGACTGGATTATCACAAAACTCTCTTGTTGAACATGAAAGCAACTCAATCTTGTTATCACTTACGCACCAACATCTACTCAACAAAAGAGATTCCTCAAAGCCTTTAACACGGTTCAATTCTAATGGATTTAGCTGTATTAGACTAAGAACAACTACAAAAGGAGGATAACCGCACCCACCCCCACAATTAAAACAAGATTAGGCAAACACGACACAGCAGGAAATACACTGCTTCATGTTTACAACAGGTGACGTCGCAGAATGTGCTTCCCTTCCCTGACTAATTGAAGGGATTTCCCTGAAAAACAAAGGACAAAAGTTTACTTTTTTTTTCTCAACTAGAGACTGCTGGATACAAATGCACGTACACACACAGACACACAGACACACAGACACACAGACACACAGACACACAGACACAGACACACACACACACACAGACACACACACACACAGACAGACACAGACACACAGACACAGACACAGACACACAGACACAGACACACAGACACACACACACACACACACACACACACAGACACACAGACACAGACACACAGACACACACACACACACACACACACACACACAGACACACAGACACACAGACACACAGACACAGACACACACACACACACACACACACACACACACACACACACACACACACACACACACACACACACACACACACACACAAATAAACACAAGCACACTTGCAACATCAGAAGCAGATTTGCAAAAGCAGAATTGATCAAATGTATTGATCCAATCTTCTCTCTGACCATGGTGCCAATTTATTTCACTCCAAATTGCAGTATGAAGGATTTACAAACACTAGATGTGATTATCTGCCTCTGAGTCATAGGGGTCAAATCTGACTCTGTTGCTCTCTGATGATATCTGTAAACCATTGTGAAAAACTTTACTTTAAATTAAATCATCTCATTCCAATTGCCTATGGTTGAAAACACACACACACACACACACACACACACACACACACACACACACACACACACACACACACATATATATATATGCAGTAATAGTCAAAAGTTTTAGAACACCTACTCATTCATGGGTCTTTCTTTATTTTCACTATTTTCTACATTGTAGAATAATAGTGAAGACATCAAAACTATGAAATAACAGATATGGAATCATTTAGCAAACAAAAAAAGTGTTAAACAAACCAAAATATATCTTAGAATTGAGATTCTTCAAATAGGCAATCTTTGCCTTGATGACAGCTTTGCGCACTCTTGGCATTTTCTCAACCAGCTTCACCTGGAATTTTTTCAGGTTGCGCTCTAGTGACACCTGTGGCGGGCCAGACGCGTGCACGCTGACACGGTCGCCAGGTGTACAGCTTTTCCTCCGACACATTGGTGCAGCTGGCTTCTGGGTTAAGTGGGCATTGGGTCAAGAAGCAGTGCAGCTTGGTTGGGTTGTGCTTCAGAGGACGCACGGCTCTCGACCTTCGCCTCTCCCAAGTCCGTACAGGAGTTTCAGCGATGGGGCAAGACTGTAACTACCAATTGGATACAATGAAATTGGGGAGAAAAAAGGGGTAAAAAACACACACAAAAAACATACAAACTACTTGCAGTATCCGCTCAACGTCTGCATCACATTGGTCCTCTAACAGACTCACCAGGCTCAACGCCTTGCCTTGAGGACACGCCCCTTCCCCCCACACACACACAGTTCCCCAAGAGGTGACCCTCAAACAGATATTTGCTCAAGGACACGTCGACAGATCTCCCACAAGGTCAAAAACGGGGAGCCGAACCAGCGAGCCGTCATCCACCGGTGCAGACTCCCACCCGCCAGGTACCCCACCCCCGCCCACACACAGTTCCCCAAGAGGTGACCCTTGATTTTTCTCTGACATCTTATAAGTAGTAGAACACATTTATATATATATATATTATATATTTACCCTGTAACATAACCAGTACTTTAAAGCATTTGAAGAAATAGTATTATAAAGTTTATTTTTTATTTTTCTCATAAATATTTTAATCAAGCCATCTGTTATAGACCGTATGCTCAAATGAAATTTGGAATCATATAATTTGAATTCTGTTACTTATTATTAACATTAAACTGTATCATTCACAACATGTACAGATGTAATTTTTCATCACTTTGACAGGCTTATTAAAGGTCTGGCCCCCGAGTGAAGAGGCAGCTTCAGAGAAGTACTCTAGCTAACAACGTTCTGATGTGTACTGACTTTGTGAAACATACAATCAGGCTCCTCAGAAGAGACATCAACAGGCTGTGTGTTATAGTCAGTCACTATTGTCAGCTGGTAAAAATCTGTCTGTGGCTTTGTCCAAGAGGATCCATCAGTGCTGCCTCATGAAACTGACGCAGACTGTGCCAGCCAGAGAAAATCTGGCTCCAGACCTCTACCTCTCCCTTTAAACAACGGGCCAGCAGATAGCCTAGTGGTTCGAGCATTGGGCCAGTAACCAGAAAGGTTGCTGGATCGAATATCTGAGAAGACAAGGTACAAATATGTTCTTCTACCTCTGAACAAGGCAGTTAACCCACTGTTTCCTGGTAGGCTGTCATTGTAAATAAAAATAACCTTCCTCTGGTAGCTCCCATGCAGTCTGTACCATCGTAACTGACTTGCCTAGTTAAAATTTTAAAAACTCCCTCTTTTGTTTGTGATGCCAGCCAACACAGGGATGGATGGAGAATCTCCCTTGATAATCACAGTGTATGGCACAGCACCATGTTATCATTAGATTGAAGGAAAAGTTGCTTGGCTCATTATGATGGAACAGACTGCATGACTCTTTACGATGGTAAAGGGTGCGTGTCTCTTTATGGTGGTACAGACTGCGTGGGAGCTACCAGAGGAAGGTCATTCTGATTAATTTTATGGTGACTGCAGGTCATAGTTCAATTGCACCATTTGGCTTTCAATGCTGATGTTCATACATGCTCTGGTTGGCTAAACGAAGACAGAGGATTATATTAATGGTCTGAGCCCAAAGCATCCTATTTGCTTAAAACTGCACTACTGTTGACCAGGGCCCCTAGGCCTCTCGTGCACTTTATAGGGATTAGGGTGTTATTTGAAACACATACCTGGAGGATCCATGGAGAGATAATTTATGACAATCGTAAATCTACAGCAGATCATCATTACCCTACAGAACTATTACCACCATCAGATTGTCATTACCCTACAGAACTATTACCACCATCAGATCGTCATTACCCAACAGAACTATTACCACCATCAGATCGTAATTACCCTACAGAACTATTACCACCATCAGATCGTCATTACCCTACAGAATTATTCCCACCATCAGATCGTCATTACCCTACAACAATTTTACCACCTTTATTACACTACAGCACTATTACCAAAAGCAGAATACAATTCAACACAATTTTTATTTATTTTACTAGGCAAGTCAGGTAAGAACAAATTCTTATTTTCAATAACAGCAGGTTAACTGCCTTGTACAGGGCCAGAACGACAGATTTTTACTTTGTCAGCTCATGGATTCGATCTTGCAACCTTCCAGTTACTAGTCCAATGCACTAACCACTAAGGTACCTGCCGCCCCTACACTCTAACCACTAGGGTATCTGCCACCCCAGGTAGCCTACTATAACCTGTTTTGAAGACTGGTTTTTGTTAGGAATTTTGCATGACTGACATGCCCAAAGTAAACTGCCTGTTACTCAGGCCCTGAAGCTAGTATATGCATGTACTTGATATTATTGGATAGAAAACACTCTGAAGTTTCTAAAACTATCTACATAACGTCTGTGAGTATAACAGAACTGATATGGCATTTAAAACCCAGAGGAAAATCAATCCATATTTTTTTTTTTTGAGGTAACAGGCCATTGTTAGCCTATGGGAAAAAACAAATAGATAGGACCCAGATTGCAGTTCCTAGGTCTTCCACTAGATGTCAACAGTCTTTAGAAAGGGTTTCAGGCTTGTTTTTTGAAAAATGAGCAAGTAGTTGGAAGAACTACAAGGTGTCTATCATTAGAAAAGTAGTCTTGTTGGCGCATGAATGAGGTGCGCGCTCTTCATTATTTACCTTCCCTACTGAACATACTATTTTCCGTCTAAAATATTATCGTTTATTTAGATATTAGAGTACCTGAGGATTAATTAGAAACATTGTTTGACTTGTTTGGACAAACTTTACCAGTAACGTTTTGGATTTGTTTGTTTGCATGTTGAACGGGTGGATTACTGAGATCATTAGCGAAAACTAAACAGACATTTTTGGATATAAAGAAGGACTTCATCATCCTAAACAACCATTCATTGTGTTGCTGGGACCATTGGGATTGCAATTAGAGGAAGATCTTCAAAGGTAAGTGATTTATTTTAATCGCTATTTGTGATTTTTGTGACGCCTGTGCTGGTTGAAAAAGTATTTTGGTGTGGGGCACTGTCCTCAGATAATCGTATTGTATGCTTTCGCAGTAAAGCCTTTTTGAAATCTGACAAAGGGGTTGGCTTAACAAGAAGTTAAGCTTTTAAATGATGTATGACACTGGAATTTTCATGAATGTTTAATGTTATAATTTTTGAATTTTGAATTTCGCGCTCTGCAATTTCACCGGATGTTGTCGTAGGTGCCCCGCTAGCGGATCACGCGCCAAAAGCGGATAACCACCAGCAGATCATCATTACCCTACAGCACCATTATCACCATCATTACCCTATGGCAATATTACCACCAGCAGATCATCATTACCCTACAGCACCATTATCACCATCATTACCCTATGGCAATATTACCACCATCATTACCCTACAGCACTATTACCAAAATCATTACCCTATAACACCATTATCACCATCATTACCCTACGGCAATATTACCACCATCATTACCCTACAGCACCATTATCACCATCATTACCCTATAACACTATTACCACTGTCATTACCCTATAACACTATTACCACCATCACTACCCTATGACACTATTACCACCATCATTACCCTACGTCAATATTACCACCATCATTACCCTACAGCACCATTATCACCATCATTACCCTACGGCAATATTACCACCAGCAGATCATCATTACCCTACAGCACCATTATCACCATCATTACCCTTCAGCAATATTACCACCAGCAGCTCATCATTACCCTACAGCACCATTATCACACTCATTACCCTACGGCAATATTTCCACCATCATTACCCTGTAACACTATTACCTCCATCATTACCCTACGGCAATATTGCCACCATCATTACCCTACAGCACTATTGCCACCATCATTACCCAGCAACAATATTACCACCATCATTACCCTACTGCACTATTACCACCATCACTACCCTACAGCACCATTATCACATCATTACCCTACGGCAATATTACCACCATCATTACCCTATAACACTATTACCACCATCACTATCCTACGGCAATATTACCACCATCATTACCCTATAACACTATTACCACCATCATTACCCTATAACACTATTGTCACCATCACTATTACCACCATCATTACCCTATAACACTATTACCACCATCACTATCCTACGGCAATATTACCACCATCATTACCCTACAGCACTATTACCACCATCAATACCCTATAACACTATTACCACTGTCATTACCCTATAACACTATTACCACCATCACTATCCTACGGCAATATTACCACCATCATTACCCTACAGCACTATTACCACCATCATTACCCTATAACACTATTACCACTGTCATTACCCTATAACACTATTACCACCATCACTATCCTATAACACTATTACCACCATCATTACCCTATAACACTATTACCACCATCACTACCCTATAACACTATTACCACCATCATTACCCTACGGCAATATTACCACCATCATTACCCTACAGCACTATTACCACCATCATTACCCAGCAACAATATTACCACCATCATTACCCTACAACAATATTACCATCATTACCCAGCAACAATATTACCACCATCATTACCCAGCACAATATTACCACCATCATTACCCTATAAGCACTATTACCACCATCATTTCCCTATAACACTATTACCACCATCATTTCCCACCATCATTACCCTACGCAATATTACCACCATCATTACCCTACAGCACTATTACCACCATCATTACCCAGCAACAATATTACCACCATCATTACCCTACAGCACTATTACCACCATCATTACCCTATAACAATATTACCACCATCATTTCCCTACTGCACTATTACCTCCATCATTACCCTTTAAGACTATTACCACCATCATTACCCTATAAAACTATTACCATCAGCATTACCCTACTGCACTATTACCACCATCATTACTCAGCAACAATATTACCACCATCATTACCCTACAGCACTACTACCACCATCATTACCCTATAACACTATTACCACCATCATGTCCCTACATCACTATTACCACCATCATTACCCTACGGAAATATTACCACCATCATTACCCTACGGCAATATTACCACCATCATTACCCAATAAAACTATTACCACCATCACTATCCAACAGCACTATTACCACCATCATTATCCAGCAACAATATTATCACCATCATTACCCTATAACACTATTACCATAACACTATTATCATTACCCTACGGCAATATTACCACCATCATTACCCTACGGCAATATTACCACCATCATTACCCTACAGCAACGATATTACCACCATCATTACCCTATAACAATATTACCACCATCATTAACCTACAGCAACCATATTACCACCATCATTACCCTATAACAATATTACCACCATCATTACCCTATAACACTATTACCACCATCATTACCCTATAACACTATTACCACCATCATTACCCTACTGCACTATTACCAAAATCATTACCCTACAGCACCATTATCACCATCATTACCCAATAAAACTATTACCACCATCACTATCCTACGGCAATATTACCACCATCATTACCCTACAGCACTATTACCACCATCATTACCCTATAAGACTATTACCACCATCATTACCCTATAACACTTTTACCACCATCATTACCCTACTGCACTATTACCACCATCACTACCCTATAACACTATTACCACCATCCTTACCCTACAGCACAATTACCACCATCATTACCCTATAACACTATTACCACTGTCATTACCCTATAACACTATTAACACCATCACTACCCTATAACACTATTTACCACCATCATTACCCTATAACACTATTACCACCATCACTACACTATAACACTATTACCACCATCATTACCCTACGGCAATATTACCACCATCATTACCCTACAGCACTATTACCACCATCATTACCCAGCAACAATATTACCACCATCATTACCCTACAACAATATTACCACCATCATTACCCAGCAACAATATTACCACCATCATTACCCTACAGCACTATTACCAACATCATTACCCTATAACACTATTACCACCATCATTTTCCTACTGCACTATTACCACCATCATTACCCTATAAAACTATTACCACCATCATTACCCTACGGCAATATTACCACCATCATTACCCTACGGCAATATTACCACCATCATTACCCTACAGCAACGATATTACCACCATCATTACCCTATAACAATATTACCACCATCATTACCCTACTGCACTATTATCACCATCATTACCCTATAAGACTATTACCACCATCATTACCCTATAAAACTATTACCACCAGCATTACCCTACTGCACTATTACCACCATCACTACCCTACAACACTATTACCGCCATCAATACCCTACTGCACTATTACCACCATCACTACCCTATAACACTATTACCACCATCATTACCCTATAACAATATTACCACCATCATTACCCTACAGCACCATTATCACACTCATTACCCTACGGCAATATTTCCACCATCATTACCCTGTAACACTATTACCTCCATCATTACCCTACGGCAATATTGCCACCATCATTACCCTACAGCACTATTGCCACCATCATTACCCAGCAACAATATTACCACCATCATTACCCTATAACAATATTACCACCATCATTACCCTACAGCGCTATTACCACCATCATTACCCTACTGCACTATTACCACCATCACTACCCTGTAACACTATTACCTCCATCATTACCCTACGGCAATATTACCACCATCATTACCCTACAGCGCTATTACCACCATCATCATTACAGAGCAACAATATTACCACCAGCATTACCCTATAACAATATTACCACCATCATTACCCTATAACACTATTACCACCATCATTACCCTACTGCACTATTACCACTGTCAATACCCTACGGCAATATTACCACCATCATTACCCTACATCACTATTAGCACCATCATTACCCTACGGCAATATTACCACCATCATTACCCTATAAGACTATTACCACCATCATTACCCTATGGCAATATTACCACCATCATTACCCTATAAGACTATTACCACCATCATTACCCTACAGCACTATTACCACCATCACAGCACTATTACCACCATCATTACCCTATAGCACTATTACCACCATCATTACCCTATAACACTATTACCACCATCATTACCCTACAGCACTATTACCACCATCATTACCCTACATCACTATTAGCACCATCATTACCCTACAACATTATTACCACCATCATTACCCTATAACACTATTACCACCATCATTACCCTACAACAATATTACCGCCATCATTACCCTACATCACTATTAGCACCAGCAGATCTATTAGAATGTAGTCATTACTGGTACTAATTAATAACGTGGTCTAATGGGCATGCAGCCTGCTGCTCAGTGCTCAACCCAAATCCCATGAGACCTAGTGACAACTCATTTGTTTTTCCATATCTTTTCATAATCATATTTTGCAGCTATGTTTTGCTATTTGCATTACAACCTTTTCAAATAATACAATAATTAGAATAAGCTAATTAAAATTATCTTAAATGAAGTAATAATCATTCCATCTCACATAATCTTTCTATATAATACTATAATTAAGCACGCGCCTGATGACAAAACTCCAGAGAAGGGATTTCATATTGTATTGTGTGTTTTGGTGCAGCGCTGCAAATGCCATTATTTTCAAAGCAATCAGGAAGCTTGTTCTCTTTCTGCCTCAGCACCTCTGCTTTGGGTTATGAGGCGGCAGGTAGCCTAGTGGTTGGAGCGTTGGGCCAGTAATGGAAAGGTTGCTGGATCGAATCCCTGAACTGATAAGGTACACATCTGTCGTTCTGCCTCTGAACAAGGCAGTTAACCCACTGTTTCCCGGTAGGCTGTCATTGTAACTAAGAATTTGTTCTTAACTGACTTGCATAGTTTAAAAAAAAATAAAAAATGAACCATCCCTTGGAGAGGACCAATGTATCTGGTGCAGGCAGGCAGGCAGCCTGTCTGTGAATCCCAGTTTAGACTTCACATGGTATACAAGGTGATATTGACTACTTCTGCTTCACCAGAGCTGGGGAGATTGACATTTAATGATCAAAGCAGAAAGGAACAAAAAAACTCAATAAGAATCATGCGGAACACAATGGATTTCAGGAATCTAAGACACAACGTTACATCATCCCTGTTGTCGTCATCACCATTATCATCAAATCAACATAAATTACAACACTTTCAAATCTGTATCAAACATTGATACAGGACATCATTACAGCTGTACTGGTATCTAATACAGTTCCTTAACTCAACAACAAATCAACTCAATTGAACAGAAAGGTTTTTCTGTCACTGAGGTCAGTCCCACACCTAAATGAACCTCTGTTTTCTGACAGTGTTTGGTGATGACCTCACAACAACACAAGGATTTTGAAATACGCGATCCTGATGTCTTTTTGATGAAACCAGACTGTTCCTCCCATGCTTTTGTGTCTCAAATGGCACCCTATTCCCTATATAGTGCTTTTCTTTTCACCAGGGCCCACAGTAGTGCACTAAGGAATAGGGTGCCAACCTATGGTTGAATTGAATCATCTATAAAAATGCTGGGCAGGCCATTATTTTGGCCATCATGGCTATGCCCCCATAGCATAACACTATCCCCATTCAAGGGGCACAAGTGGTCACTGAAGGAATTGATGAGCAGGAAAAGGATGTAAGCCACATGCCATGACCGTCTCAGTCACCAGATCTCAACCCAATTGAACACTTATGGAAGATTCTGGAGTGGCGCCGGAGACAGCGTTTTCCACCACCATCAACAAAACATCAAATAACGGAAATCCTCATGAAGAATGATGTCACATCCCTCCAATAGAGTTCCAGACACTAGTAGAATCTATGCAGAGGTGCATTGAAGCTGTTCTGGCTCGTGGTGACCCAACACCCTATTAAGGCACTTTATGTTGGGGTTTCCTTTATTTTGCCAGTTATCTGCATTATAATCTTAGTCTGAGAACACTTCCATCAACTTTCAAAAGTTTTATTTTCAAAATTATCTGTTTCAGAGAGCTCTATTTGTTGACAGTTGCCCAATAATGCCAATGTAACACATTGGCTGAAGAAATATCACAAAATAAGTGCAGCGATACAATGGCCTGACATATCCTTGGGAATAATGGTGAACGAATGTGGACAGTTGTTGTTCCACAGGTATATAGAGCACAGGGGGGAAATAGATTCAGCTGTAGAGTATGACTTTCTCTATCACAGTCTCAATGCTCTCACATTTATGTTGGTGTGTCTTGGCTTTGAAATTGTAATAATATATAAATATGAGTATATATATATGTATATATGTATATATATATATATATACATATGTAGTATGTATTACTCTTTGAGCCAATATAGCCAGTGGAGAAACATATCTGGTAAATCATGGCATGTCCATCTAATGTTATGTCCATCTAATGTGTCTAATCTATGGTTTTTCCATGGTATGTCTCCTTTGTTTAAAAAAGGTTGCTGAACATTATTGCTGAACAGTTGTTGAACATTATAAAAACAAGATAGATTGTGCTATATATTCAAGTCAGGTTCAAAGTATTATGGGAGACTACATGAACTACATTGGAAAAGGCTACATATTCACTATGTGCCTAACTTTTGACCAGTAGTTCACTATACAGGAAAAAGGATACCATTTGGGATGCATGTTGAAATACAACACCATCACTCCCTCTTTGTTTTTCGGTTCAGACAGTTCGTTCACCCTCTAGCTTCTACTGGGTCCATCATTTCATTAGACAGCCCTCTCTGTTTACTTGCAGTTTTTTAAATTAAAAGTCACAATCTGGCTGCCAAGCAATTGCCAGTGCAGTGTGTCTCTGCCTCGTGGCAATAAGGTCGTCGACTGAATATTTTAAGTCAAGATGCAACCCCTCCTCTTCCCGGTCGGTGATTCTGTGTGATTAAATGAAAATCTACTGCCAATATCACTTTGGAATAAATAAACTGCAGTCAGAACTTGTTGAAACAAAACACATAGGGTCAGGGTCCCAAATGTTCATTAAAGTGCATTATGTTTGATTGAGGCCCATAGGGCTCTGGTCAAAAAGTAGTGCACTATATAGGGAATAGGGTATGACTTGGGGTACACTTAGCAGCTTCTTCAGACAAGGGAAAACAATGCAGTGAAAAAGCCGAGTCTCAAGGGGGCAATAGTGTTTCCTGATCAACAGTCATATGGCTTGTGGTCTGAGGTAGACTAGGATATTAGCTTCTGGGGGCTTCTGAAGGCTTGCCAAAAAAAATATTTGTTCAATCTTCACACACAATTATAGTATTTCCTGTGTTTTGTATTATATTGCACAACAGATGATGAAAACTGTGAAGACATTTGATCAGTTTCATTTCCTGATAGTTGCTGGCTGAAAATACAATCTACACAGGACATTCTAATCAGCAGGTTTTGCATGGGTGGAGTTTTGGCTTTCCTGGTGACATCACCAAGAGGTATACATTAATACAGGCCAAGAACAAAGAGAGTTCCAAACCTTTCTGACAACAGCAGCTAGTTTTCAGATTATATATCCCTCCCTCTCGCAACTCAGACCTCTCCCAGAAAGTCTAAGCTGTCACGTTCTGACCTTAGTTTTTTTGTTTTGTCTTTGTTTTAGTATGGTCAGGGCGTGAGTTGGGTGGGCAGTCTATGTTCGTTTTTCTAGGTTGTGTTTATGTGTTTGGCCTGGTATTGTTCTCAATCAGAGGCAGATGTCGTTCGCTGTGTCTGATTGAGAATCATACTTAGGCAGCCTTTTCCCACCTGTGTTTTGTGGGTGATTGTTTCCTGTTTTGTTGTGTCTGTCACCTTACAGAACTGTTTCGTTTCGTTCTCCTTTGTTATTTTGTTTAGTGTTCTCTGTTGAATAAATGTAATGATGAACACTTACCACGCTGCGTTTTGGTCCTCATCTCATTCCAACGACGAGCGTTACATAAGCACAATTATTGCTTGATAAAACATTTTGCTAAAAAGCTGTTTTTGTGTCTTTTTGGACTATTTCAATCACAGTACAGTACAAGGTACTTCATTGTTACCCAGACGTTATTTGATATTGAGATGAAAACAGATGCATTGTTTTTTTCTTCCATTCATTCACTATTTATATATATTAATGAATTCAATTAATGCCTGTGTCACGTTCTGACCATAGTTATTTTGTGTTTTCTTTGTTTTAGTGTTGGTCAGGACGTGAGCTGAGTGGACATTCTATGTTGTGTGTCTAGTTTTCCCCTTTCTATGTCTGGCCTGATATGGTTCTCAATCAGAGGCAGGTGTTAGTCATTGTCTCTGATTGGGAACCATATTTACGGAGCCTGTTTTGTGTTGGGTTTTGTGGGTGGTTGTCTTCTGTCTTTGTGTCTATGCACAAGACAGAACTGTTTTGTTTTTCCACATTTGTTGTGTTGGTATTTTGTAGTGTTCACGTTTATTGTCTTTATTAAACATGTTGAACACTAACCACCCTGCGCTTTGGTCCGATCCTTCGTCCACAGAAGAAAGCCGTTACAGCCTGCTTCAGATTAGCAAAGTGCATCCTTAGATGCTTTTTTTTAACCCTCCCTCGTTACTTTATAGACAGAAGATCACCCCTAAATGTAGAATCACGTGGTTTATCTGTTTCTGTGTGTCCACTGAAAACTTCAGAACAAAGTTGACTACAAATTCAAAGTCGGCAATATCTTTGCAAATGATACAAACAAGCGACAAATACTTTTCAAATGAAAACCGAGATGAATACATAAAAATATAAACATTAGGCTATAGGCCTATTTCAATCATATTGAAATATATTTCATGTTCAATCTATTGAGTTGTATGTTGCTACTAGTAGGCTACTGTCTGTAATTTGTCTCAATATACAACGCAACATGTAAAGTGTTGGTCCCATGTTTCATGAGCTGAAATAATAGATCACATACATTTTCCATATGCACAAAAAGGTTGTTTCTCTAAAATTGTTTTCACAAATGTGTTAACATCTCTGTTAGTGAGCATTTCTCCTTTGCCAACATAATCCATCCACCAGTGTGGTATCTATATGGACCTTCAGATATTTGGCTTAGCACTGGACCAGATCTCTTTCAGCTGACGTTTCTGAGTGACAGAGTGAGGGCTTTGCATACGCGCTTTGTTTGAGTTTTTTCTGGGACTGAAAATGAAATGCCCGGAACTTAAACCAATGTTAATAACCAGTTCCCGTGCTTTTAAAATAGCGGATCTGTTCCAGAACATTATACATCACGTTATTTCCCGGCTCTGTTAATCCCAAAAATGTGTTATTTTCAGTGTTTTGGTTTTGTTCCCTGAACCGGTTCCAACTGGCAGCTTCAGTAAATAGTAACCGTAAAACACCCGAAAACAACAGTGAAGAAGCGACTCCTTTACTTATTCATTTTACCGTTATTTTACCAGGTAAGTTGACTGAGAACACATTTTCATTTACAGCAACGACCATGAATGAGCCAATTGTAAGCTGGGGATGATTAGGTGATTAGGTTACCATGATGCTATGAAGGACAGCTTGGGAATTTAGCCAGGACACCGGGGTTGACACCCCTACTCTTACAATAAGTGCCATGGGATCTTTAATGACCTCAGAGAGTCAGGACACCTGTTTAACGTCCCATCCGGAAGACGTCACCCTACACACCTTCTATGCTGCCCTTCCAGTGTTTGTGTTCTTTGCCTATCTTCATTTTTTGTTTTTGTTGGCCAGTCTGAGGTACGGCCTTTTTGCATCTCTGACTGAAAGGCCAGCATCCCAGAGTCGCCACTTCACTGTTGACATTGAGACTGGTGTTTTGCGGTTACTATTTAATGAAGCTGCCAGTTGAGGACTTGTGAGGCGTCTGTTTCTCAAACTAGAAACTATAATTTACTTGTCTTCTTGCTCAGTTGTGCACCGTGGCCTCCCACTCCTCTTTCTATTCTGGTTAGAGCCAGTTTGCGCTGTTCTGTGAAGGGAGTAGTACATAGCGTTGTACTAGATCTTCAGTTTCTTGGCAATTTCTCGCATGGAATAGCCTTTATTTCTCAGAACAATAATAGACTGATGAGTTTCAGAAGAAATGTCTTTGTTTCTGGCCATTTTGAGCCTGTAATCGAATCCACAAATGCTGATGCTCCAGATACTCAACTAGTCTAAAGAAGGCCAGTTGTATTGCTTCTTTAATCAGAACAACAGTTTTCAGCTGTGCTAACATAATTGCAAAATGGCTTTCTAATGATAAATTAGCCTTTTAAAATGATAAACTTGGATTAGCTAACACAACATGCCATTGTAATGCAGGAGTGGTGGTTGCTGATAATGGGCCTCTGTGCGCCTATGTAGATATTAATTTACAACATTAACAATGTCTACACTGTATTTCTGATCAATTTTATGTTATTTTAAAGGACAAAAAAATATGCTTTTCTTTCAAAAACAAGGACATTTCTAAGTGACTGTAAACTTTTGAACAGTAGGGCATGTTTGAAATGGACTGCATCGCAAACAGCTGATGTAGGCCTACTAAATTCAAAGTTGTCTGATATGTAACACTTCAATCATCTTTAATCACATATATTAATCATCCAACTACTTACATTGTACTGTTTTGTTTATCTTCTCCGGTATCTATTGAAGAACGGGCTGAAGAACATTCAGTACGTACCCACTCCCTCTCGGATGCCCACTCACATCTTCAGTTCTCTGTTTGCGTGGAAAAGTATCCATGGTAACAAGTGTTCTGCTTCGCTACTCCTGAATCCAATGCCTCAAGTTATAGCTGAAGTACAGTTTCAAAGAAAACGGTGGTTTGTTTCATTTAATGCAGTATTGTTTTTTTTTTCATTGAACTCCATCTGTCTTTGACTATCTTGGACAACTTGTCTTCCTGCGTGTTAAGTTTAAGGTACCACTTTATTTGACAGGGTCAGTATGACATGGACATGACAGAGTCATAAACTCGACATAAGATTTGTGATACCCCTCATGTCAAATTACACATTGATATTAGGATAGCTGCTGTCGTTCTCTTTCAAGTGGCTCAGACTTGCTGTCGTATTTAAGTTACAGAGTATTGAGAACAAGCGAGGGATGATCTCGCTAAACAAGGACATTTTCTTTCACTTATTTTTGAATATGACTCATAATTATGTCTGAAGACATTTGTTCTATGCTTCTTTCTATCAGAAATGTGTTTTTGTTATTTTTTTAACCTTTATTTAACGAGGCAAGTCAGTTAGTTAAGAACAAATTGTTATTTATAATGACGGCCTACCCTGGCCAAACCCTAACCCAGACGACGCTGGGCCAATTGTGCATCCCCCTATGCGACTCCCAATCATGGCCGGTTGTGATACAGCCTGGAATCAAACCAGGGTCTGTAGTGACGCCTCTAGCACTAAGAATGCAGTGTCTTAGACCGCTGCACCACTCGGGAGCCCATTAACAATTACACATACAAGTAAGGGCATTTATCTATTATTTATTTATTGTCATTCATTGTTCCTTTCTGCAAAGTCATATTCACTTTTAGGGCTTATAAGAACATTGGATTTGTATTGTTCTGTTGTAAACATGTATTATGTTATTTAGTTGAAATAGCATTCATTTGAAAGTAATATTTCCTGTCTCCTTATGCAGGTCCATTGTCAATGTGTTCAGCTCATGAAACTAGGATAGATGGTTCAAATATCAAGAAATACCAATGGATTCCATCTGAAATGTCAAATTATAGTTATGGCACTCAAGTGTATAGTGAATGTATAGTGATGAATGAAGTTGCTAAGGTCTTTTGACCTATTTAAAAAAAAAATGGATAAATACGGTGCAATACTGGGTTAACCCCAGCAGTGTACCAACATAGCTTTCCACCTCTATATTAAATTAAATAAAATCACAGATTTGTTTGGTCACATGCGTCGAATACAACAGGTGTTTCACCTTACAGTGAAATGCTTACTTACGAGCCCTTAACAAACCTAAATGCCTAAAAAAAATAAAAAAAAGTAACAAATAATTAAAGAACAGCAGTAAAATAACAATAGTGAGGCTATATACAGGGGGTACCGGTACAGAGTCAATGTGGAGGCTATATACAGGGGGTACCGGTCAGAGACAATGTGGAGGCTATATACAGGGGGTACTGGTACAGAGTCAATGTGGAGGCTATATACAGGGGGTACCGGTCAGAGACAATGTGGAGGCTATATACAGGGGGTACTGGTACAGAG
Source organism: Oncorhynchus tshawytscha (assembly GCF_018296145.1). Lineage (NCBI taxonomy): Eukaryota > Metazoa > Chordata > Actinopteri > Salmoniformes > Salmonidae > Oncorhynchus > Oncorhynchus tshawytscha. Next base: position 38,890,467 of record NC_056449.1, on the reverse strand, counting down.
TCAATGTGGAGGCTATATACAGGGGGTACCGGTACAGAGACAATGTGGAGGCTATATACAGGGGGTACCGGTACAGAGACAATGTGGAGGCTATAAACAGGGGGTACTGGTACAGAGTCAATGTGGAGGCTGTATACAGGGGGTACCGTTACAGAGTCAATGTGGAGGCTATATACAGGGGGTACCGTTACAGAGTCAATGTGCGGGGGCACTGGTTAGTCGAGGTAATTGAGGTAACATGTACATGTAGGTAGAGTTATTAAAGTGACTATGCATAGATGATAACATAAACATATGATATGTTGTGTTTGCTTTGAGCGGGCTACAAGAGTTACTGAGGCTGTCTTAAAATGTGAATATACAAATTGGGGTATCCTTCTTTCAAGGACTCTTCCTTGAATGAATCTGACATCTTGGCAAGGGGACACAAATGGCTTTTAAAATAATTTAATAAAAAGCATGTGATGAAATTAGCTAATGCCCATTGACATTTTATCCTGGGTATTTTTCAAATAACTGTTTCGTATTGATACTTCCTAAGTGATTCCAGTTTGGGGTGGGCTGTAACGTTTTATCTGAGGTCAAGCCGAGCTCAAACTAGAATGTTGTGTTGTACAACAGCTGACTAAAGAAGGAACACTCAGATCAACAAGAAGAGATATGCAATAGAGACCGTTTCCACGGTAGCTCTTTACAATGATGTGATTGCCAAAAGACTTGTTGTAGCAAGGTGTTGTAGCAAACAAGTGTCATGAAACACATGTACAAGAAACAGGGTACACTTTGTGACTTGTCAGATAAATATCAGCAAGCTATGTTTGCTATAGGCAGCAGGGACAGGGTGGGGGGCTAGTCTCATGTAGCCATACCACAAAGACCAAGGAGGTTTTCCAATTAGGTTTTCCAATGCCTCGCAAAGAAGGGCACCTATTGGTAGATGGGTACAAATAAAAAAGGCAGACATTGAATATCCCTTTGAGCATGATGAAGTTATTAATTACACTTTGGATGGTGTATCAATGCACCAAGTCAATACAAAGATACAGGTGTCCTTCCTAACTCAGTTGCTGGAGAGGAAGGAAATCTCACAGGGATTTCACCACGAGGCCAATGATGACTTTAAAATAGTTACAGAGTTTAATGACTGTGATAGGAGAAACCGGAGGATGGATCAACCACATTGTAGTTACTCCACAATAATAACCTATTTGACAGAGGGAAAAGAAGGTAGCCTGTACAGAATAAAGATATTCCAAAACATGCATCCCGTTTGCAAAAAGGTTTAAAAAAAAATGTGGCAAAGAAATTAACTTCATGTCCTGAATAAAAAAGCTTTATGCTAGGGACAAATCCACCACAACACATCACTGAGTACCACTCTTCATATTTTCAAGCATCAAGTTATGGGTATGCTTGTCATTGGCACGGACTAGGAAGTTTTTTTTTATAATAATTTTTTTTAGAAAGGAAAGGAATAGAGCTCAGCTATGGTGTAAGCACAGGGACAATCCTAGAGGAAAACCTGGTTCAGTCTGCTTTCCAACAGACACTGGGAGAAAAAGTCACCTTTCAGCAGGCCAATAACCTAAAACACAAGGCCAAATATACACCGGAGTTGATTACCAAGACAACATTGAATGTTCCTGAGTGGCCCATATTACAGTTTAGACATACATTTGTTTGAAAATCTATGGCAATAATTGAAAATGACTGTCTATCAATTATGAATAAGCAACTTGACAGAGGTTAAAGAATTTATTTTTGCAAATATTGTACAACCCAGTTGTGCAATGCTCTTAGAGACTTACCCAGAAAGACTCACAGCTGTAATCGCTGCCAAAGGTGATTCTAACATGTATTGACTCATGGGTTTGAATACTTATGTAAATGAGATATTTCTGTGTTTCATTTTCAATATATTAGCAAACATTAGCATAAACATGTTTTCAATTTCTCATTGTGGGGTATTGTGTGTAGACTGGTGGGGAAAAAACGATCCATGTAACAGAGCATAATATGGACAACGTCAAGGGGTATGAATACTATCTGAAGGCACTGTATCTAACTATCTTGATGTAATCATTGTAAATGAAAATCACAGTCTCCTAATGCATTTGTAGATAACAGCCATGGAAGAGGTTTAAATTGCAGCTGCAGCTGTCATTAAAGGGAGAGTGTATGCTACTGTACTGGTCTGGATAGGGAAGTTCATTTTGTGGGAGGACATTATGAAAATATTTCCAGTTCCAGTCCCTAGAGGGGAAAACTTTGAGGGGCAGATAGATAATAGCGACATAATATTCAGCACTGTCTAATTTCAGTATAATTAAGCCTGTTTCTTTTTATGTTTTCTGTTCTCAGATATGGAAAGCTGAGAAAGCCTGTTTGCTGATAAAGAGAGAGGTTGTCACAGCTTCTAGGAGTAGTGGGTGGAGGAGTCAGCCGCAGAGAGCAGAGTTAGTTCAAACGTGGGTCTTTATTCCAGGAACAATGTAACGGTCACACCAAACACAAGGGCGCATAAATACCAAGTCCAACAAACAGGACGAAACCGTCCGGAAAAAGGAATCCACATAAATCCACATACATGAACAGAAAAACAAGCCCGCACAAAAGCAGGCAGGTCTACCGGGTTTAAATAGCCCAAAACAAAACCCAAACAAGAAACAGGTGAAACTAATCAGACAAAACTAACTGAAACAGAAAAGGGGATCGGTGGCAGCTAGTAGGCCAGCGACGACGACCACCGAGCGCCGCCCGAACAGGAAGAGGAACCATCTTCGGCGGGATTCGTGACAGAGGTCCAAATGAACGTCCCAAGAGACTAAGGGTATCTCCCACTGTATAAGACATGGGTTATATGTCTAGGCCTACATATTTTAGGAAATTGTCTATACAAAATACAGTGGTGGAAAATAAGTAAAAATACTTTAAAATACTACTTAAGTAGTATAGCCTAGACTTGGAAAGCAGTCTGTGCGCGTGACAAAGAGGAGGCGCACCTGCTAATATCGTTTTCCTATTGAACATACTTCTTTCCGTATAAAATATTATAGTTTAATGACATTTTAGGGTATCTGAGGATCGAATAGAAACGTATTGTTACATGTTTTAACAAAGTTTAGTAGTAGCTTTTTGTATTCCTTTCTCTTGATTACTCATATCGATGGCGCCAACTAAACATACTTTTTGTGATATAAAGAAGGATTTTATCTTTCAAAATGACTCTACATGTTGTAGCTGGGACCCTTTGAATGGCAAATCAGAGGAAGATTTTCAAAGCGTAAGTGAATATTTATTCGTTATTTGTGAATTTATGTAACCTGGTGGGGGGTGCAGTCCTCAAACAATCGCAAGGCATGCTTTCGCTGTGAAGCTTATTGTAAATCGAACAGTGCAGTTAGATTAACAAGCTTTTAACCAATATTAGACACTTGTATGTACATGCATGTTGAATATCCATAATTTTTATGATTATTTATTTGAATTGCGCGGCCCTCCAGTTTCACCGCTAGCAGGACGACTATCCCAGCGAGGTTTCAAATCAAATTATATTTTTCATTTGACATTCTTCTAAGTAACCACCCTTTGCCTTTATGACAGCTTTGCACACTCTTGGAAGTCTCTCAACCAGCTTCTCCTTGAAGGAGTTCCCACATATGCTGAGCCCTTGTTGGCTGCTTTTTCTTCACTCTGCGGTCTGATTCATCCCAAACCATCTCAATTGTTTTGAGGTTGGGTAATTGTGGAGGCCAGGTCATCTGATGCAGCACTCCCATCACGCTCCTTCTTGGTGAAATAGCCCTTATACAGCCTGGATGTGTGTTGGGTCATTGTCCTGTTGAAAAACAAATGATAGTCCCACTAAGCTACAAACCAGATGGGATGGCGTATCGCTGCAGAATTTGGTTTGCTTAATTTAAGGAATTTGAAATGATTAATACTTTTACTTTTGATACTTAAGTATATTTGAGCAATTATATTTACTTTTGATACTTAAGTATATTTAGAACCAAATACTTTTAGACTTTTACTCAAGTAGTATTTTACTGGGTGACTTAATTTTCTATCAAGGTATCTTTACTTGTACTCAAGTATGACAATTAGGTACTTTTTGCACCACTGCAAAAATACAGTTAAACATCACACACAATGTATAAACCTATTACGATTGGAGCAGGCCAACCCTGCTGGAGGTCTGCTGGGTGTTCAGGGCTCCGTTTCATCCCAGCAATAACACACCTGATTTAACTTATCAAAACCTAATGAGTTTATAATCTAGTGTGCTATTGCTGGGCTGAAATATAAGTCTCTTCACCCAGTAGATCAGGGTTCAATAATGGCACAAGGCGAGACCCAGATGAAGACACAGGAGGCAGATGGTTGGAGTGTTAGATTTGTATGCAGGAGAATGGTTGTGTACAGGCAAAAGGTCAAAACCAGGTCAGAGTCGAGTAGGTACCGAAGGGCAGGCAGAATGGTCAGGAAAGCTGGAATGTAGTCCAGAATACAGGCAAGGGTCAAAACCGAGAGGACTAGCAAAGAGAAGAGAAAAGGAGTAAGGGAAAAAAAACACGCTGGTTGACTTGACAAACATACAAGACGAACTTGCACAGAGAGACAGGAAGCACAGGGATAAATACACTGGAGACAATCACAAGAACAGGTGAGAAAGATCAGGGTGTGACAGGTTCAGTGGAGCAAGGTTGGCCACCTTTGGGGATTATTTTATTTGACATGAAATTATGCTTTTAGTAATAATAGTCTACTTATTACTACTCAATTATCTGTTGTTGTTTAGACTGAGATGTCTAATATTTACACAAGTGATGAAGTGTTAATTATTTGAAGGTAAAGGTCTTTTCATTGTTAAACTACTATTCAAAATGAACTAGTGTAAATGTTAAATAATCACTTATCACAATCCTGCACAATCTGTATTTTTCGTGTTTTATTCTCAAATAAACATTTCCTTTTGGTCAAGTTGTACGATCTCCAATCTGTTTGATTTGATTGTCACTCTCGCTCAGTATATCAGCCATGTGAATCCATTGTGCAGCTTCTCGTATATCATGCATCACCAATGTAACCATTGGCCTACAGTATGATGGTATTACAGGCCTAATGGTCATCTGTCATCAGAAGCACATTGTTTAGATATTGAGCTACATGTCATCAATTTAAAATGATACCAGTAGACAACGTTTATGAGGCAGACTGTACGCCAGATTTTGTACTTGCCTGTTAAGCGCTAACATATAAAATAGTTTAGTGCAAATCCAACTCTTGTAATTTAGGTACAGCATGAAAATGACAGTTAGGCTACAGGAGATGAGCATTACAGATACCATTTCATGAGGATCATATTATTTTATTTGATTCATAATAGCAATGTTGCTTTCAAAATGATTGCAGTTGTTCCCATAGATAGACAGTACATGGTTGCTCTATGCATCACTGACCCTAGATAAGCTAGCGACTGGGCTAACACAGCTAACCTTTTTGGTCAGTAATATGCTGTTTTGTGTTAACAGTTTGTTGGCTTTAAAATTGTGAGAGAAATGTAACTAGCTAGTTAGTTATATCTACAGTAAGTAGCTTACAAAGTTAGGTGACTTTTCTTCAAACAAAACTAATTGTGGCAATCTACAGTCATGGCCAAAAGTTTTGAGAATGACACAAATATTCATTTTCACAAAGTCTGCTGCCTCAGTTTGTATGACAGCAATTTGTATATATTCCAGAATGTTATGAAGAGTGATCAGATGTATTGCAATTAATTGCAAAGTACCTCTTTGCCATGCAAATGAACTCAAAAAACATTACTACTGCATTTCAGCCCTGCCACAAAAGGACCAGCTGACATCATGCCAGTGATTCTCTCGTTAACACAGGTGTGAGTGTTGATGAGGACAAGGCTGGAGATCACTCTGTCATGTTGATTCAGTTTGAATAACAGACTGGAAGCTTCAAAAGGAGGGTGGTGCTTGGAATCATTGTACTTCCTCTGTCAACCAAGGTTACCTGCAAGGAAACACGTGCCATCATCATTGCTTTGCACAAAATGGGCTTCACAGGCAAGGACATTGTTGCCAGTAAGATTGCACCTAAATCAAACATTTATCGGATCATCAAGAACTTCAAGGAGAGCGGTTCAATTGTTGTGAAGAAGGCTTCAGGGCACCCAAGAAAGCCCAGCAAGTGTCAGGAGCTTCTCCTAAATTTGATTCAGCTGCGGGATCTGGGCACCACCAGTACAGAGCACTCTACACACACGCACATTGTTATACTATTGTATATATATGTTTTATTGTAGATATCTAGTGCTGTAATAACGTTATATGATGTACTGTTTTATATTTTGTTTTATATGTAATGTAAGTGCCATAATGTGTTTGGACCCCAGGAAGAGTAGCTGCTGCCTTGGCAGGAACTAATGGGGATCCATAATAAACCCCAGGAAGAGTAGCTGCTGCCTTGGCAGGAACTAATGGGGATCCCTAATTAATAGAAATACTTATACCATGTTATTGATATCTGAAGAAGACAGGCCACTTCTCATAGCCTGGTTCCTCTCTAGGTTTCTTCCTAGGTTTTGGCCTTTCTAGGGAGTTTTTCCTAGCCACTGTGCTTCTACACCTGCATTGCTTGCTGTTTGGGGTTTTAGGCTGGGTTTCTGTACAGCACTTTGAGATATCAGCTGATGTAAGAAGGGCTTTATAAATACATTTGATTTGATTTGATTTGATTTAAGTGAGAATGGCTAACAAAATCAATTGGGGCCCCCTGGACGTCAGGGCTCCTGGACACGTGTCCTGCGTGCCTGGCCGGTATTTGGCCATGATTGCTAGTTTATATAGTTGGCGAGACTAATTACCAATCTAAAAATTGTTAGCTGACATGGCTAATTGAGTGACTGTCAGTGACTGACATAAAAAGAGAAAAAACTTTGATGCACAATGACATTTTACCTGGTGTGTTCTGCTATTCTTACTCTCAATAGTAGGTTGAGACCCCTACTGAGACTGGGTCCCTAAGCAACCGCTTATGTTGCTTGTGCCTGGAACTGCCCTTGATGAGTAGCAAAATAGCTAGCTAGCTCTCTGCTTGGCTAGCGAGCTAGCTGCTTGGCTGAACACAGAGCGTTAGCAAACTGTTCTCTGATTGGCTAAATGGATGAGTGTCGACGTAAGACTTTATCTCCAGAAAAGAAAAAATCATTATATGGCATTTTCTGTCTTCTAACTCAACACTGGCAGCAAGATGTAGACCTCAATCCATTCAATCACAAATAGTCTACATTACACCTTAAAATAACAAGCCAAAACTTTAAGGCAGAATATGGATTAAATCAAAACTCCCATCATCAGAGAGCATCAGCTGTTATAAAGCCAAGTAATGCAGTTCCTCCCAAGAGACTTTACTCAGCTTCAGCCAGAACCTTTGCGGCTCACTGAATCAAACAATTAAGAAAGTTAGTATCATACCATCCAGCGAGTGAATCTGTTTTAATCTTATTAGCATCATTCAGCAAACAAGAGAGACAGTGGTCCAAATCATTTACTTGTTTTACATCACACGACAACTATAATGATGGCGACCCACTCAAGACAACAGCAGAAAGAAAACGCAGTAACCGTATGTCTCGGTAAACCCATTGAGAGCAGCGGCCTGCGAAGCAAAACAACATTTTTCATTTTAATTATAACGATTTTCATTTTCATTATGTATATATATATATATATATTTTTGATTGTTAAAATGTTTAAGTAAATTCTTAATTTGCATAGTTTTGTGTTTCTTGAGCCGTTTGAAGAAAATACTTGTTTCTTTTACCTGTGTTAAAAAAGCCTTCCTTTTATAAACAATGCTGGTGTACACAGATGGATCAATGTCAGGAGGTTTCAAACACGACAGCCACATTTGACAGAACTTTATTTATTTCATTTTAAACTCTACTTTCTCTACTCTCAATTACACATGATATGCTGTTCTGAAATTCTGTTCTGATATGCTGTCCTGATGTTCTGATATGCTGTTAAGACATGTTGGTTATGATATGCTATTATGATATGCTGTTATGATATACTGTTATGACATGCTGTTATGATATGCTGTTATGATATGCTGTTATGATATGCTGTTATGATATACTGTTATGATATGCTGTTATGATATGCTGTTATGATATACTGTTATGATATGCTGTTATGATATACTGTTATGATATGCTATTATGATATGCTGTTATGATATACTGTTATGATATGCTGTTATGATATGCTATTATGATATGCTATTATGATATGCTATTATGATATGCTGTTATGATATACTGTTATGATATGCTATTATGATATGCTGTTATGATATACTGTTATGACATGCTATTATGATATGCTGTTATGATATACTGTTATGACATGCTATTATGATATGCTGTTATGATATACTGTTATGATATACTGTTATGATATGCTATTATGATATGCTGTTATGATATACTGTTATGATATGCTATTATGATATGCTGTTATGATATACTGTTATGATATGCTGTTATGATATGCTATTATCATATGCTGTTATGATATACTGTTATGATATGTTGTAATGATATACTGTTATGATATGCTGTTATGATATGCTGTTATGATATACTGTTATGATATACTGTTATGATATACCATTATGATATGCTCTGTGTATTTGAGCTTGAGAACCCATGTAACCTTGGTTACAACAAACAAAATGTGATACAACTATTAATCTTCATTAAACCTTATAAATCCTTTTCTGGATTACAACTGATACATGGACTCCTACAATAAATGGTTCTCTCCTTTAGCTACAGACAGGTAGTGTCCCAACTGATACATGGACTCCTACAATAAATGGTTCTCTCCTTTAGCTACAGACAGGTAGTGTCCCAACTGATACATGGACTCCTACAATAAATGGTTCTCTCCTTTAGCTACAGACAGGTAGTGTCCCAACTGATACATGGACTCCTACAATAAATGGTTCTCTCCTTTAGCTACAGACAGGTAGTGTCCCAACTGATACATGGACTCCTACAATAAATGGTTCTCTCCTTTAGCTACAGACAGGTAGTGTCCCAACTGATACATGGACTCCTACAATAAATGGTTCTCTCCTTTAGCTACAGACAGGTAGTGTCCAAACTGATACATAGACTCCTACAATAAATGGTTCTCTCCTTTAGCTACAGACAAGTAGTGTCCCAAACGGCCACAACTTCCATGTGTAGTTAAATACTTCTGACCAGGACAGTTCAAAAGTAGTGCACTCGTTAGGAAATAAGGTGTAATTTTGGGGCGCAGGAGTCATGTCTTAAACACTACTCGACAAATGACTGGTCATGACTGAGAAACACAGATCAATCTCACATTACAAGACAACAGTAAGACAACAGTCACACAGCGGTTTTCTAGTGGCACTCGTGGGATAATTGAAACTCAACAGAAGATAATGAATACAGATCTCATAGCTTCTTTACCAAGCTGCCTTGCATCATTAGTTCCATTCAGACAGTGTAAAGTTAACAAAGAAACATTGACGTTTCAATCAAATCACATAGAAGTTAAATCAACAGGGCTGCTTCGGTCTCTTTGCGGTCCTCTTCTAGGAGGTTGGGTTCATTAAAGCAGTTAGACTTCAGTTGTATGCTTAGCTGACTTTGAGCCAACGAGTTCCAAAAAGGCCCTCTTCTGAGTCTGATTCACTCACAGTGAGTCTCTCTCTCAAAGTCCAATTAACATGGTGAAATGCATCATATATCATAGTGGTAAGATAACAAACATTAGGCTTACTAACAAAATACCAAAATAAATGCTTCTTTAAAAACATTTTCATAATAACTATGAAGTTTTATTCTCAAGCTTTCTTTTCATTTACGTCACTCAACGTTTACCATTATATGAAATAACAATATTATGCATAGATTGTACATGTTGGAAAGATGGATTCAGCCATTCCCTTTCACTCTTTGCCTGTGCAGTTATGTTCACGCCTCACTTAACAAACCAAACACGTTTCATCTACCACAGAAATCAACCACAAAAAAAAAAATTGATCTAATTTTGATGATGATCTTCACATTTCAGTTTGAGAGTATTTTGTTTGAGACAAAACTCAGTGAGGCCTGAAGATATTCTGTCCCCTCTAAGGTTAAATATGTATTTATTTTTGTCCGGGCCTCAACAAAACAATTCATAAGATTGTCATTAATTTCCAACAGGTGCATTTCCTAACATTCGCTATTTCTGACAGTGCAGAACTTTGTTTATATCTTTACGGGCCCCTGGGCCGACCGACATATTAAAACAACACTTAATTAATCAGAAAAGTGATTATGTTATGTTATGATACAATTAAGCACATTTTAATTGATGTAGGAGAATTGTAGTCAGCATGATTCATAGCTTGCTCTCTTGCTGCTTGCACTTGGAGAATGTTGAAAGGTAGGCTGTCCTGTACTGGAGTGGCTGGGTGGCTGTGCTTTAGCTTCTATGGATGTGTCCCAAAATGGTACCATATTCCCTACATAGTGCACTACTTTTGACCATAGTCCAATGGGTAGTAGTCAACAGTAGTGCACTATAAAGGGAATAGAGTTCCATTTGGGACTCTGATATTCAGAACAAAAGGCCCTGAGGGTAGTGGCCTGTGGTGACCTGTACAGACTTATTCCTTGGGCCACTAAGGTGTGACTAAAGGTTTGTGGCTTTGGTGGAGGTTCCCTAGGACATGGAAAGGTGACAGTGAGAGTGTAAACAGTGGCCATAGACACACACAGGTACAAGGACATAACAACAACAACAAAAAACTAGCAAAAATAAGACGTCTTGCACATTATACAGTGTATACTATCTTGTGCCTCTCTGACAATAAGATTGTAGGTGTTGAAACTAGAATCCTTAATTGATACAATAACAAAGTGCCACCCTGCCCCTGTTTTGGTAAACAGTTGAGGAATAGGCCCGTAGAAATGAAGCCACTCTGCACTCCATAAAGACAGAGCTATTGTTGCAAGGACTGCCCATGTATCTAGAATAGCCAAAACAGTGCCAAGAAGAAACATGTCACAAGAGTCTGTGGAATGGCGACCTTTGACAACGATGAGTATAGTTTTAAACAATGTTTTTTTATTTAACTAGGCAAGTCAGTTAAGAACAAACTCTTATTTTCAATGATGGCCTAAGAACAGTGGGTTAACTGCCTTGTTCAGGGTCAGATTGACAGATTTGTACCTTGTCAGCTCAGGGATTTGAAATTGCAACCTTTTGGTTCCTAGTCCAACACTCTAACCACTAGGCTATGCTACCGCCCCAAGAGGCTACATACTTGTTTACATTTACATTGTTTACAAACATTGGTGTACAACAAACGTATATTTTGTGTTCAGATGGGGTACGACAGTTGAACTAAGCTCATGAGGCATTTATAAGATATATTCTTCAAGAATCAATGGGTATATATTATTAATTTGTAAGTCTAAAAATGAATCTACTAGCAAAGGAATGTAGCTTTTAGTCTTGAGCCTCGGTCTTTCTACAATATGTCCAAGACATTTATATGTGAGAAATCTATACGTTTTTAACAGCAAAACCTCTTAATTGCTTTTCATCCTCTGCTTAGGAAATAGACAATACGTACACTTTAACCTAAGCAATATTTGTATCGTATTTAAAAATAAAACATTTTATTCAAAGCTTAATGGCATAATGTACATTACACGGCATGTTTTTTACAAAGCTTTACGGCATAATGTACATTACACGGCATGTTTTTTTACAAAGCTTTACGGCATAATGTACATTACACAGCATGTTTTTTACAAAGCTTTACGGCATAATGTACATTACACAGCATGTTTTTTTACAAAGCTTTACGCATAATGTACATTACACAGCATGTTTTTTTACAAAGCTTTACTGCATAATGTACATTACACAGCATGTTTTTTACAAAGCTTTACGGCATAATGTATATTACACAGCATGTTTTTTACAAAGCTTTACGGCATAATGTATATTACACAGCATGTTTTTTACAAAGCTTTACGGCATAATGTATATTACACAGCATGTTTTTTACAAAGTCCTTTTTTTAACATGCCGTATTATTTCCATTTTATTCAGCAAACTATTTATCTAAAATTCTTTGTCTGAGGAATCAGAAGTTTGGTCTTCATGATAGTTGTTTTAAATATTTAGCAAGTTACCTTGGGCCATTTCTTTACTTGGCGAGAACTGTGTGCTTTTCACACCCTACAGAACAACCACCTGCACCCATCAGGTCATCACATTTAGATGTCAGGTTGCAGAGCTCCACTCATGCAGAATGCATTATATAATTCAACAGGATCAGAATAGGCTCTATAGGCAATTTTCTTGGCATCTGGCGTCAGACATAGTAGTGCCCATAGGAAAGTAACCTTGAGCCAAGCATCATATCTACCTGGAAGCTAGCCCAAGGAGTATGAATGCGTAAGCACTGCACTGACCCCAAATAATGCTGATGTTCTTTATTTGGGAACTTTAACTGTCCTCCACTGACCTGTCTGGGTTCGACACCAGGGGTGGAGACAGGACCATCCAAGGCTGCCTGTCCTCCACTGACCTGTCTGGGGACGACACCAGGGGTGGAGACAGGACCATCCAGGGCTGCCTGTCCTCCACTGACCTGTCTGGGGACGACACCAGGGGTGGAGACAGGACCATCCAGGGCTGCCTGTCCTCCACTGACCTGTCTGGGGACGACACCAGGGGTGGAGACAGGACCATCCAGGGCTGCCTGTCCTCCACTGACCTGTCTGGGGACGACACCAGGGGTGGAGACAGGACCATCCAGGGCTGCCTGTCCTCCACTGATCTATCTGGGGACGACACCAGGGGTGGAGGGGTGGAGACAGGGTCATCCAGGACTGACTCTCCTCCACTGCAGATGCAATTTCCTCCTTCCCCTCCAATCCAATGTTACCTGTTCAGTGGTAAACAATTCAGTAAAAATTTTGTCTTCACTGTTACAATCATAGGGTGTATTTCACTGTTTGTCCCTCAATGTAGCGAGGACATGCATGTAAAATTATATACTTGTCTTTCGTTTTTGAGTATTCAATGAAGACCAGACTCAAATGCTAGGGCTGTGCAAACACACATACAGCTTACAGAGATTCAGTAAAGAAGTTCAGGTTTTCACTGGATATGCTGAACACGAACACAATGGGCCTTTAACTCAATCAAACTTCAGTCAAATGTATTTATAAAGCACTTTTTACATCAGTAGATGTCACAAAGTGCTATACAGAAACCCAGCCTAAAACACCAAACATCAAGTAATGCAGATGTAGATGCACAGTGGCTAGGAAAAACTCCCTAGAAAGGCGGGGAACCTAGGAAGAAACCTAGAGAGGAACCAGGCTTTGAGGAGTGGCCATTCCTCTTCTGGCTGTGCCGGGTGGATTTTAAGAGTATGTGCCTATTAAGGCCAGATTGTCCTTCAAGATGTTCAAAGGTTCATAGATGACCAGCAGGGTCAAATAATAATCACAATGGTTTCAGAGGGTGCATCTTTATGTCTCAGGTGTCCATAACCCCCTAGAGCAGAGGTGGGCAATTCCAGTCCTCGATGGCCTGATTGGTGTCACAGATTTGCCCCATCCCCCATCTAACACACCTGACTCCAATAATCATCTAATCACGATCTTCAGTTTAGAATGCAAATGTGACAAATCAGCTGTGTTTGTTAGGGATGGAGAAGAAGTGTGACACCAATCAGACCCTGGAGGACTGGAGTTGCCCACCCCTGCCCTAGAGTCTAAGATTGGGAGGGGGTTTCCACTAAGCTAACATATGGAATTGTTTTGAGGTGATCATACAAAGGATCATTTAGCTATTTGTTTTGAAATTTTAGGACCTCTTTATAGGTATAAAAAAAATATATAAAAATATTTGATTAAACATTAAAGTTGGCCTTACTGCTATTAACCCATAAAAAAGCATTGAATAACAGATTTATACATGGAAATAACATAATCTGTAGGAAGTTTGTTTTGAAGTGTCTGCCCTATATTTGAGAAATATAAGAAAGATCAGGAAATTAATGTATTTTTTAAACACATATTTCACCCCTTTCTTTAGACACTAGACTACCTCCATAATATACAGGACTTAATTATTTGAAGGACCTTACAGAACACCATGGGTCTCTACCTTATCTGTATACCTCAGGTGTCCTTACAGAACACCATGGGTCTCTACCTTATCTGTATACCTCAGGTGTCCTTACAGAACACCATGGGTCTCTACCTCATCCGTATACCTCAGGTGTCCTTACAGAACACCATGGGTCTCTACCTCATCCGTATACCTCAGGTGTCCTGACAGAACACCATGGGTGTCTACCTCATCTGTATACCTCAGGTGTCCTGACAGAACACCATGGGTCTCTCCCTCATCCTTGTCTCTCAGGTGTCCTTAAAGAAACTCATGAATGCTAGGTGCTGTAATTAGATAGAATTTGTTGGATTTCTGCCAGGTTTTAAGACAAATTCCACTGGGATTGGCTCAGCTTTCATGCAACGTTTCAGCTTGACTTTTCTTCCACTGTTTCCAAGAGGATTACATGGGCAAGTAATTTATGTCACATAAATGCATTTCTGGCATAAAGGTGACTTTTCCAAAGTTTGTTTCCTCGAGTAAGCACAAACAATAAAAATAATTTTCCAATAAAAATAATTCCATTCCACCATCTGTAATAAATTACTACATGCATAGCTTAATTTTTGGGGAGCATACATCTCAATATCTTGCACATAAAGTAATGTATATAATGGTGATGTCAGCTTTAATCAAGATGCTACTTGTATTACTTATAAAGAAAATATGCATGAAAAAAAAGTATATGACTGCATTTCGGAAGAGTGGGCACACTGTAAAAGTTTCAGGTGGAGTATGTACAGCTAGAGGTAATAGATCTGGATCTGTGTGCTAGACTGCTACCAGCAACATGACAAACAGCACATCTCCTACTATAACAGATCTTGGGTCTGTGTACTAGACTGCTACCAGCAACATGACAACCAGCACATCTTCTACTATAACAGATCTGGATCTGTGTGCTAGACTGCTACCAGCAACACGACAACCAGTACATCTCCTACTATAACAGATCTGGATCTGTGTGCTAGACTGCTACCAGCAACATGACAACCAGTACATCTCCTACTATAACAGATCTGGATCTTTGTGCTAGACTGCTACCAGCAACATGACAACCGGTACATCTCCTACTGTAACAGATATGGATCTGTGTGCTAGACTGCTACCAGCAACATGACAACCAGTACATCTCCTTCTATAACAGATCTTGGGTCTGTGTGCTAGACTGCTACCAGCAACATGACAACCAGTACATCTCCTACTATAACAGATCTAGATCTGTGCGCTAGACTGCTACCAGCAACATGACAACCAGTACATCTCCTACTATAACAGATCTGGATCTGTGTACTAGACTGCTACCAGCAACATGACAACCAGTACATCTCCTACTACAACATCTCTTTGGTCTGTGTGCTAGACTGCTACCAGCAACATGACAACCAGTACATCTCCTACTATAACATATATGGATCTGTGTACTAGACTGCTACCAGCAACATGACAACCTGTACATCTCCTACTATAACATATATGGATCTGTGTGCTAGACTGCTACCAGCAACATGACAACCAGTACATCTCCTACTATAACAGATCTGGATCTGTGTACTAGACTGCTACCAGCAACATGACAACCAGTACATCTCCTACTACAACGTCTCTTTGGTCTGTGTGCTAGACTGCTACCAGCAACATGACAACCAGTACATCTCCTACCATAACAGATCTGGATCTGTGTGCTAGACTGCTACCAGCAACATGACAACCAGTACATCTCCTACCATAACAGATCTGGATCTGTGTGCTAGACTGCTACCAGCAACATTACAAGCAGTACATCTCCTACTATAACAGAAAGGTAGTCTCAGACATATGCTGGATGTCACTGAGAGAGGTTCAACATTGTAACATGACATGGATTGATGTGTGGAATTCTTTAGGCCACTTATTTTCCATCCCAGTGAGTGGCATGGGGAGAGCAAATTAGGTAAGGGCATGCCTCCGGAGGTTAGCTATCTATTTATTTATATTCTCGTTCGTGAGGCAAAAGAATGTGACAGCAGCATTCAATGACCAATCCTGTCTCCCCATCTCATAGAATAAGTCTCTCTGAATGATGGGTGGAACCAAAATGCCAGTTCTGACAGCTATAGTAAATGATCTCTCACATCAAATGTGGTGAAAAGGTGTAGGACATCTGCACATCAAATCATGTTAACATTAAAGTGTATATTCTGAGATTCATCCAATAACATCAGTCACAGGCTTCATTAATAAGTGCATAGATGACATCCCCACAGTTGACCGTACGTACCTATCCCAACCAGAAGCCATGGATTACAGGCAACATCCGCATTGAGCTAAAGGCTAGAGCTGCCACTTTCAAGGAATGGAACACTAATCTGGACGCTCTTAAGAAATCCCACTGCGACCTCCAATGAGCCATTAAACAGTCAACCTATTCTGTTTGATGAGGTTACACACACAAAAACACATCCACACTCAGACACAAACATTCCTTTTTTAGTTGTATTGTTTGTATTATTATTAATGATTTAATTATTTTAGTTGAATTATTCGTAGATTGTTATATTTAAAATGTGTGTGTCTGGCCTTGTGTCTCAGTGTAACAGTGTTTTGTTACTGGTCATGTTTTGTGCTTTTGTGGACCCCAGGAAGAAAAGCTGCTTCCTCTGCAAAAGCTAATAGGGATCCACATGAAACAATTAAAAGATCCAACTTCAAAACAGGACTAAGATCGAATCCTACTACGCCAGCTCTGACAACCACTTTGAGTGCGTTTGGTACACATCTGGGGGATAGGGAGCCATTCATTATGTTCAACATAGGAATGCCAAGTACAGGAAGTAGCTCTTTCAGAAGTTTAGTTGGAATAGGGTCCAGTAGACAGCTGGAAGGTTTAGAGGACGTGACAATTCTGTTGAGTGTTTCAAGAGGTCCGGATTAAAAATCTTGAGTGTCTCCATTGATCCAGGTTCCTGGCAGTTCTGTGCAGACTCAAGACAACTGAGTTTGGGTAGGTGGAGGGAGTCTGGAAGGGAATCTAGAAATCTTTGTGTTGTCTGACAATTTATAGTGTGAGTTTTGATAATCCTTAATTGGGGTCCAAGTGAATTATTTGTGGTAGTTGTAAACATAATAAGATGGTGGTCTAATAGTCCAGGATTATGAGGAAAAACATTTAGATCCACAATATCTATTCCAAGGGACAAAACTAGACCCAGGGTATGATTGTGTCAATGCGTAGACATGTTGGACAAAACCAGAATAAGAACCTATCCCTCCTCAACGTAACCAAGACTAAGGAAATGAATGTGGACTACAGGAAAAGGAGGACCGAGCACAAACTAGAATGGTCCAAACACAGCAAGACAGTCGTTAAGAGGGCACGACAATGCCTATTCCCCCTCAGGAAACTAAAAAGATTTGGCACGGGTCCTGAGATCCTCAAAAGGCTCTACAGCAGCAACATCGAGAGCATCCTGACTGGTTGCATCACTGCCTGGACCGGAAATTGCTCGGCCTCTGACCGCCAGACACTACAGAGGGTAGTGTGTACAGCCCAGTACATCACTGGGGCTAAGCTGCCTGCCATCCAGTACCTCTACACCAGGCGGTGTCAGAGGAAGGCCCTAAAAATTGTCAAAGACCCCAGCCACAACAGTCATACACTGTTCTCTCTACTACCGCATGGCAAGCGGTACCAGAGTGCCAAGTCTAGGACAAAAAGGCTTCCAACTCAGGCAAGCAGAACCTTGAGACTTCCTTAATAGTAGAGATTGCACGCCAGCTGTTGCACATCCTTTCCCTGAGCTTCCCCGACGCCTCTGTTCCATCCTGTCAGCTATATTTATATTTACCATGTCCGTGTTCAGCCACAACTCTGAGAAACATAGGATATTACACTTCTTTTGATCACATTTATAGGAGAGTCTCAAACGGAACTCATCCAGTTTATTCTCCAGTTTATTCTCCTGTGATTAAGTGTTCGCCAATAGAACAGAGGGTATCTTCTCAGGTATCCCGCACGCCGGCTTCTATAGTGCTGTCTCCTCTTTCTCCAAGTGTAGGGGATTTGTGTCTGGTCCGGGATAATCAATATGTCTTTCACCTCCGACTCATTGAAGTAGAAGTCTTCGTCCAAATTGAGGTAATTGAGAGCTGTTCTGATGTCCAGGAACTCTTTCAGTCTTGAAAATGATGCTAAAGTGATAAGCATGAGGTTGTAATAAACAAGAACATTTCCCAGGACATAGACATGTTGGCAGAAAGCTTAAATGATTGTTAATCTAACTGCACTGTCCAATTTACAGTAGCTATTACAGTGAAATAATACCATGCTATTGTTTGAGGAGAGTGCACAATTTTGAACATGAAAAGTTATTAATAAACAAATTAGGCATATTTGGGCAGTATTGATACAACATTTTGAACAGAAATTAAATGGTTCATTGGATCAGTATAACACTTTGCACATACACTGCTGCCATCCAGTGGCCAACATCTAAATTGCAGCTGGGCTGGAATAATACATTATGGACTTTCTCAAAGATGATGGTACAAACAAATACAAAATAATGTTTTATTTTTTTGTATTATCTTTTATCAGATCTAATGTGTTATATTCTCCTACATTCCTTTCAATTGTCCACAAACATGAAAGTGTTTCCTTTCAAATGGAACCAAGAATATGATTATCCTTGCGTCAGGGCCTAAATAACACAATTGTTCATGAGCTCATAAAAGGTCCACTATCCCCTCCGTTCAAACTGTTCTAAACCTGTTGATTGTGAAGCATGTGACAACAACAAAAACATATTTTATTTGATTAAATGCAGTTTCACTCAACACACAGTACATTGAGGAGTAGAATATTACATAATTTTCTGAATTAAAAATGTGTACAGTATGTCTAACATAAAGACATGTCTAGTACTGTGTGTTCAGTATCTCCAACATATGGACCTATCTGGTACTGTGTAAGGTACAGTGAATTTGGGAAGTATTCAGACCCCTTGACTTTTTCCACATTTTGTTACGTTACAGCCTTATTCGAAAATTCATTAAATTATTTTCCTCATCAATCTACACACAAAACCCAATAATGACAATGCAAAAACAGAAATACTGTATTTACATAAGTATACAGACCCTTTGCTATGAGACTCGAAATTAAGCTCCAATGTGTTTCCAATGAACATCCTTGAGATGTTTCTACAGCATGATTGGTGTCCACTTGTGGTAAATTCAATTGATTGGACATGATTTGGGAAGGCACACACCTGTCTATATACAGTAAGTTCCCAGAGTTGACAGTGTATGTCAGAGCAAAAACCAAGCCATGAGGTCGAGGAAATTGTCCGTAGAGCTCCAAGACAGTATTGTGTTGAGGCACAAATCTGGGGAAATGTACAAAAACATTTCTGCAGCATTGAAGGTCCATAGGAACACAGTGGCCTCCATCATTCTTCAATGGAAAATGTCTGTAACCACCAAGACTCTTCTTAGAGATGGCCGCCCGGCCAAACTGAGCAATCGGGGAAGAAGAGCCTTGGTCAGGGAGGTAACTAAGAACCCGATGGTCACTCTAACAGAACTCCATAGTTCCTATGTGGAGATGGGAGAACCTTCCAGAAAGACAACCATCTCTTCAGCACTCCACCAATCAGGCCGTTATTGTTGAGTGGCCCGTCGGCTACTCTCTCAGTAAAAGGGACATGCCAGTACGCTTGGAGTTTGCCAAAAGGCACCTAAACAAGATGATCTAGTCTGTTGAAACCAAGATTGAACTTTTTGGCCTGAATGCCAAGCGTCTGGAGGAATCCTAGCACCATACATATGGGGAAGCATGGTGGTGGCAGCATCATGCTATGGGATGTTTTTTTCATCAGAAGGTACTGGGATACTAGTCAGGATCGGGGGAAAGATGAATGGAGCAAATTACAGAGAGATTCTTGATGAAAACCTGCTCCTGAGCATTCAGGACCTCAGATTGGGGTGGAGGTTCACCTTCCAACAGGACAATGACCCTAAGCACACAGCCAAGACAATGCAGGAGTGGCTTCGGGACAAGTGTGTTTAGTATGTCCAACATAATGATCTGTCTGGTACTGTGTGTTTAGTATGTCCAACATAATGACCTGTCTGGTACTGTGTGTTTAGTATGTCCAACATAATGACCTGTCTGGTACTGTGTGTTTAGTATGTCCAACATAATGACCTGTCTGGTACTGTGTGTTTAGTATGTCCAACATAATTACCTGTCTGGTACTGTGTGTTTAGTATGTCCAACATAATGACCTGTCTGGTACTGTGTGTTTAGTATGTCCAACATAATGACCTGTCTGGTACTGTGTGTTTAGTATGTCCAACATAATGACCTGTCTGGTACTGTGTGTTCAGTATTATTAAGGATCTGTCCACTTGGACAAATAGCTTCAGTGGAGTAAAAGTACAGACCTGATCTACAAAACGAGTCAACAGACTGTACTTTCTCAAAAAGCTTGGATCTTTTAATGTTCACTGTACTATACTGACTCTGTTTTACAAATATTTCTTTGAGAGTATTTTAACGTTTTGTATTGTTTGTTAGTTTGGCAATGCCACTGTCAGC
The DNA here is from genome assembly GCF_018296145.1 of Oncorhynchus tshawytscha. Classification (NCBI taxonomy): domain Eukaryota; kingdom Metazoa; phylum Chordata; class Actinopteri; order Salmoniformes; family Salmonidae; genus Oncorhynchus; species Oncorhynchus tshawytscha. The sequence goes on along the minus strand of NC_056449.1, from coordinate 38,869,644 downwards.
CAGAGAAATATGCTGAGAAGGATAATCACCACAGCAAGCAAGGTACTTGGAGTCAAACAGACAGGCCTGGATGAGATCTTTAAGGTCAGGGCCCTCCGCAAGGTACTTGGAGTCAAACAGACAGGCCTGGATGAGATCTTTAAGGTCAGGGCCCTCCCCAAGGTACTAGGAGTCAAACAGACAGGCCTGGATGAGATCTTTAAGGTCAGGGCCCTCAGCAAGGTACTTGGAGTCAAACAGACAGGCCTGGATGAGATCTTTAAGCTCAGGGCCCTCCCCAAGGTACTTGGAGTCAAACAGACAGGCCTGGATGAGATCATTAAGGTCAGGGCACTCTGCAAGGTACTAGAAGTCAAACAGACAGGCCTGGATGAGATATTTAAGGTCAGGGCCCTCCCCAAGGTACTTGGAGTCAAACAGACAGGCCTGGATGAGATCTTTAAGGTCAGGGCCCTCCCCAGGTACTTGGAGTCAAACAGACAGGCCTGGATGAGATCTTTAAGGTCAGGGCCCTCCCCAAGGTACTTGGAGTCAAACAGACAGGCCTGGATGAGATCTTTAAGGTCAGGGCCCTCTGCAAGGTACTTGGAGTCAAACAGACATGCCTGGATGAGATCTTTAAGGTCAGGGCACTCTGCAAGGTACTAGGAGTCAAACAGACAGGCATGGATGAGATCTTTAAGGTCAGGGCCCTGTGCAAGGTACTTGGAGTCAAACAGACAGGCATAGATGAGATCTTTAAGGTCAGGGCCCTCTGCAAGGTACTTGGTGTCAAACAGACAGGCCTGGATGAGATCTTTAAGGTCAGGGCCCTCAACAAGGTACTAGGAGTCAAACAGACAGGCCTGGATGAGATATTTAAGGTCAGGGCCCTCCCCAAGGTACTTGGAGTCAAACAGACAGGCCTGGATGAGATCTTTAAGGTCAGGGCCCTCCCCAGGTACTTGGAGTCAAACAGACAGGCCTGGATGAGATCTTTAAGGTCAGGGCCCTCCCCAAGGTACTTGGAGTCAAATAGACAGGCCTGGATGAGATCTTTAAGGTCAGGGCCCTCCCCAGGGTACTTGGAGTCAAATAGACAGGCCTGGATGAGATCTTTAAGGTCAGGGCCCTCTGCAAGGCTCACAAAATCATTTTAGACCCAAGTCACCCCGTCTACCCGGACTACTCCCCTCTTTTTTTTATTAGTATGTAACTGTTCTGAAAGTTGTATTGTCAATTTTGTTTTGTATTTTTAAACGGCACTTTAGACGTGAACATGACACCGCAACAAAATGTCCCTATGGGGACAATAAAGTCAGTAATGTATGTCTGGTACTGTGTTCAGTATGTGCAGCACAAGGTCCTATCTGGTACTGTGTGTTCAGTATGTGCAGGTTCAGGACCTGTCAGGTACTGTGTGTTTAGTATGTGCAGGTTCAGGACCTGTCAGGTACTGTGTCTTCAGTATGTGCAGGTTTAGGACCTGTCAGGTACTGTGTGTTCAGTATGTGCAGGTTTAGGACCTGTCGGGTACTGTGTTCAGTATGTGCAGGTTTAGGACCTGTCAGGTACTGTGTGTTCAGTATGTGCAGGTTTAGGACCTGTCGGGTACTGTGTTCAGTATGTGCAGGTTTAGGACCTGTTAGGTACTGTGTTCAGTATTTGCGGGTTTAGGACCTGTCAGGTACTGTCTTCAGTATGTGCAGGTTTAGGACCTGTCAGGTACTGTCTTCAGTATGTGCAGGTTTAGGACCTGTCAGGTACTGTGTGTTCAGTAGGTGCAGGTTCAGGACCTGTCAGGTACTGTGTTCAGTATGTGCAGGTTTAGGACCTGTCAGGTACTGTGTGTTCAGTAGGTGCAGGTTCAGGACCTTTCAGGTACTGTGTTCAGTAGGTGCAGCACAAGGACTCAAGCCACAACTACAGTTGAAGTCGGATGTTTATAAACACTTAGGTTGGGGTCATTAAAACTCATTTTTCAACCGCTCCACAAATGTCTTGTTAATTAACAAACTATAGTTTTGGCAAGTCGGTTAGGACATCTACTTTGTGCATGACACAAGTCATTTTTCCAACAATTTTTCCAGACAGATTATTTCACTTATAATTCACTGTATCACAAGTTCCGTTGGTCAGAAGTTTACATACACTAAGTTGACTGTGCCTTTAATCAGAAATCCTTAGCACCGTCAAAACAGGTTGCAGATCATTTCCCAGGTGATAAACTATTGATGTTTATTAAGATATGATGAACAAACACCACTAGCGTTTATTTTCTTCCAACACAAAGCGCCGATGCTAGTCTATAAGAAATCTGTCATTCCCAGTGTGTCAGTGTTTTGTAATTCATAGCCTACTTAGCGTTATTAGTTTTTAATCTTTAAAGGCCCAATCCACATTTGAAACAATAACACCCCGCATCTAAAGCTGAGGGCTTGGCCTGGATAAATGTAACCACTCTCAAATTCATAGACAGAGCTATGGATGCAATGACCGACCATCCATGATATCAACATTATAGTTTAAACCATGTTTTCAGACTGTACAGTGTTTGTTTTATATTTGCAATTTTTAAAACATTGGAGTACTAACATGTTGTGACAGTTGAACTACGCTCATGAGACATATTCAATTGTATTCTTAAATAATCAATGGGTATACAGTACATGATTATTTTCATAAATCCAAAAATGTATTTTGCATTTTCAGATTGCCCCTTTATTGGGTTTTATTTCATTTGCCAAGGACCGTAACGAGATGAGGTCAAATAGAAGGGTGTATGGTTCTGGGAGGCTCTAGAATGTTCTGAAACAGAACACTATTGGTCCGGAAGTCCATCACAGTTAGAAGAACTACTGCCAATAATCATCCTAAATGGCACCTCATTCCCTATATAGTGCAATACATTTGACCAGGGCCCATAGGGCTCTGGTCTAAAGTAGTCCACTACTGTATAGTGCGAATAGGTTGCCATTTTGGACTCTTTCCATTGTGTTGTCAGTAGACATTTTAGCTTCATGTTTCATAAACCACAGTCTACTATTTTTTGTTTTGTGATGCATATGCATGCAATTAAGAATTGGCCCTAATTAAGAAACTTTGGTCAAATACATTAGTTTAAAAACAACATGAAGATGTACTTTTCATTATCTTGTTTGTTAAAGGTTTCAGTCAAGTGTTGCTGACTCCATGTCTGTGCTAATTGTAAACATAATTAAAAAGTGACGATGAAGCAAAGAACGACAAACAAGCTATGGCTTGCTAATTTTTTAAGTTTAATAATATAGCAGTCTCAATGTATCCGATTAAGAACATATCACTGTGTCAAGGGGCAGGCTGAGATGCCATTCTAATGACGGTATGATCACACATTTTAAGACACCATTGTCCTTTCCTTCACGCACTAAGCAGCCAACCTGGAGAGGTGTAGCCAAGGCCAAGAAAAAACAGAAAACGTGTGTAAAGAAGAAAGACGTTGGAATCTGTCATCAGCAGATGTGTCTCTGGAAGCATGGTGATCGTTCCTCGCTTTTAAAGTGCTTGATTGACCCCTCCATTGTTAGTATGACTTCCTTCTATGTATTTGATGTCTGCTAGTATTTGTGGGTGTCTCTTCTCTCTCTCTCTATGTGTGTGTGTGTGTGTGTGTGTGTGTGTGTGTGTGTGTGTGTGTGTGTGGTGTCTCTTCTCTCTCTCTCTATGTGTGTGTGTGTGTGTGTGTGTGTGTGTGTGTGTGTGTGTGTGTGTGTGTGTGTGTGTGTGTGTGTGTGGGGTGTCTGTTCTCTCTCTCTCTATGTGTGTGTGTGTGTGTGTGTGTGTGTGTGTGTGTGTGTGTGTGTGTGTGTGTGTGTGTGTGTGTGTGTGTGTGTGTGTCTCTTCTCTCTCTCTCTATGTGTGTGTGTGTGTGTGTGTGTGTGTGTGTCTCTTCTCTGTCTCTCTATGTGTGTGTGTGTGTGTGTGTGTGTGTCTGTGTGTGTGTGTGTGTGTGTGTGTGTGTGTGTGTGTGTGTGTGTGTGTGTGTGTGTGTGTGTGTGTGTGTGTGTGTGTGTGTGTGTGTGTGTGTGTGTGTGTGTGTGTGTGTGTGTGTGTGTGTGTGTGTGTGTGTGTGTCTATGTGTGTGTGTGTGTGGGTGTGTGTGTGTGTGTCTCTTCTCTGTGTGTGTGTGTGTGTGTGTGTGTGTGTGTGTGTCTGTCTGTCTGTGTGTGTGTGTGTGTGTGTGTGTGTGTGTCTCTTCTCTCTCTCTCTATGTGTGTGTGTGTGTGTGTGTGTGTGTGTGTCTTCTCTGTGTGTGTGTGTGTGTGTGTGTGTGTGTGTGTGTGTGTGTGTGTGTGTGTGTGTGTGTGTGTGTGTGTGTGTGTGTGTGGGTGTCTCTTCTCTCTCTCTCTGTGTGTGTGTGTGTGTGTGTGTGTGTGTGTGTGTGTGTGTGTGTGTGTGTGTGTGTGTGTGTGTGTGTGTGTGTGTGTGTGTGTGTGTGTGTGTGTGTGTGTGTGTGTGTGTGTGAGTTATAGCACCTGTCCCAAATCGCACCCTATTTCCTACATAGTGCACTGCTTGTTGACCACAACCAGATGAGCCCTGTTCAACAGTAGTGCACTATATTGAGATTAGGGTACCATTTGGGACAGAGTCATATTTTGCGCCAGAGGTCAGTGTGTTTCATATGTTGCCTCTAGTCAGTACTTAACTGGATCTGTCCAACTAACTGGTCTTTATTACACATCACTTCTACAAGCTGTCATCGATACATATTCATCAACTCACATGAGCCTATTCATCCACAAGGTTGTTAGAACAGCAAGTAAAGAGGCTGACACTTACTTTGTGTCAGATTGTCCACACTTGACACCAAACTCACTGATTGATGAGGAATATTAGGGCCGTCAGGAAAAAGCAAGGTGGAAGATGAATGAGATTAATGCTGCGGCTCTCGTCACTTCTAAAGGACCACATGTCTTTATTCATATTTTGTTTAGCCCTTTGACTATTCCTTTCTATTTAAATTACACACGTAAGATTGGATCCGTCATTTCAGTTATTTACCTGCATTCGTCTCTTGGCTCTCCTGTGTGCTCTCTATTGGCACATTTATAATGGGTTTGATATCAGGTATCGTCTCTCTTTCCTTGGCTGGACTGGTAAAACATGTTTTATACAGCCACATACTTAAACTAGGCTATGTGTTATTTTGGTTTTGTTACTGAGTGATACATTGATTTCTTAATATGACTTTTCATTCAACAAACAGGCCCTATTTGTCTGGATTGCTAAATGGGTACTCAGAAAGGAAACTCTATAGCCTGGTTGCCAGTCTTTTTTAGCTAACATTCCACTCCTTGTCCTTCATGTCATGTGCCAAAGATTTGGCATATGAAACAGAGTTCAAGGAGTGGAATATTGTCACATGACTTGGAGTTCAAGGAGTGGAATATTGGCACATATTATGGAGTTCAAGGAGTGGAGTATTGGCATATATAATGGAGGTCAAGGAGTGGAGTATTGTCACATGACTTGGAGTTCAAGGAGTGGAATATTGGCACATATTATGGAGTTCAAGGAGTGGAATATTGGCATATATAATGGAGTTCAAGGAGTGGAATATTGTCACATGACTTGGAGTTCAAGGAGTGGAATTATAGGTACAGAGGGTAGTGTGTATGGCCCAGTACATCACTGGGGACGAAGTCCCTGCCATCCAGGACCTCTATACCAGGCGGTGTCAGAGGAAGGCCCGAAAAATTGTACCGCACGACCGCACGACAAACGGTGACGGAGCATGTTATTACCTCGTACCCCTGCACATTGACTTGGTACTGGTACTCCCTGTATATAGCCATGTTATTACCTCGTACCCCTGCACATTGACTTGGTGCTGGTACTCCCTGTATATAGCCATGTTATTACCTCGTACCCCTGCACATTGACTTGGTGCTCGTAACCCATGTACTGTATATAGGCATGTTATTACCTCGTACCCCTGCACATTGACTTGGTACTCGTACCCCGTGTACTGTATATAGCCATGTTATCACCTCGTACCCCTGCACATTGACTTGGTGCTCGTACCCCGTGTACTGTATATAGCCATGTTATTACCTCGTACCCCTGCACATTGACTTGGTACTCGTACCCCGTGTACTATATATAGCCATGTTATTACCTCGTACCCCTGCACATTGACTTGGTGCTGGTACTCCCTGTATATAGCCATGTTATTACCTCGTACCCCTGCACATTGATTTGGTACTCATACCCCTGCACATTGACTTGGTACTCGTACCCCTGCACGTTGACTTGGTGCTCATACCCCGTGTACTGTATATAGCCATGTTATTACCTCGTACCCCTGCACATTGACTTGGTGCTCGTACCCCGTGTACTGTATATAGCCATGTTATTACCTCGTACCCCTGCACATTGATTTGGTACTCAGACCCCTGCACATTGACTTGGTACTCGTACCCCTGCACGTTGACTTGGTACTCGTACCCCATGTACAGTATATAGCCATCTTATTACCTCATACCCCTGCACATTGACTTGGTACTCGTACGCCTGCACATTGACTTGGTACTCGTACCCCATGTACTGTATATAGCCAAGCTGTCTTTGCTCATTGTAGATTTATTCCTTGTGTTAGAATTTTGTTCTATTATTATTAATATAATACATTTGTTTGTATTCTGCATTGTTGGGATGGGCCAGTAAGTAAGCATTTCACTGTTAGTCAACACCTGTTGTTTACCAAGCATGTGACAATTAAAGTGTGATTTGTTTGATCTGAGTTGATAGAGACTGGCAACCAACCTTAATTCAGCTACACCAGCTTGCAAATCAACAGGGTTCTTCTAACTAACAGTAGTTCTATCTCTTTTTAATGTAATTTCCTCTGGATCATAAAGATTGCTACTTTTGTAGCACTGCCCTACTGATTATGCCAATATTGAACCTATTGAGGAAGGTTAAATGTCCAGATCATAACTGCCAGGTAGATCCTACTTAGTTCCTGTTTGTTGGGATACTGTTCTATCAGGTTATATACTGATGCATAGTGGTTGGTTATGGTTCTATCGGGTTAAATACTGATGCGTAGCGATAGGTTACTGTTCTATCAGGTTATATACTGATTTGTAGTGGTTGGTTATGGTTCTATCAGGTTATATACTGATGCATAGTGGTTGGTTACAGTTCTATCAGGTTATATACTGATGTGTAGTGGTTGGTTATGGTTCTATCAGGTTATATACTGAAGTGTAGTGGTAGGTTACTGTTCTATCAGGTTATATACTGATGTGAAGTCGTTGGTTACGGTTCTATCAGGTTATATACTGATGCATAGTGGTTGGTTACAGTTCTATCAGGTTATATACTGATGTGTAGTGGTTGGTTACGGTTCTATCAGGTTATATACTGATGTGTAGTGGTTGGTTATGGTTCTATCAGGTTATATACTGATGTGTAGTGGTTGGTTATGGTTCTATCAGGTTATATACTGATGTGAAGTGGTTGGTTATGGTTCTATCAGGTTATATACTGATGTGTAGTGGTAGGTTACTGTTCTATCAGGTTATATACTGATGCATAGTGGTTGGTTACAGTTCTATCAGGCTGGATTTTCATACTTCAAGATTAGTGTCAAAAACGTTCTAGCTTACACAGTAACAGGTCAGCAGCAGAAGGGACAGTGAGACAGATGGGGTCAGTAGAGGTCAGGGGTCAGTGTACTTGTAATCTGGTATAATTTATTATTATCAGCCATATGGTTTTATGTGATGATGATGTCTTCGATAAACACCCCTGTTTCAATGGCTTAAGGCTATCAGGGTGTGTGTGTGTGGGGGGGAGTTTAGTTATTTGATTTATTAAACCTTTATTTCAACAGGGATTCACATTGAGACTTAGGTCTCTTTTACAAGTGAGCCTGGCGGAAATAGAAAAATACACACATCAAATACGAAATCAATAAAGAGAAAATACAAAGAGAAACATAAATTAGTGGGACAATATCAACAATTTTAAATATATATATTTTTTTTTACAAGGAAAGTGTCATGGTAAAGTTTCTTTATCAAGGTATATAACATGTATTGATATCCATATACTATATATTACTGTGTATTATTGTTTTCCTTTTCAAATACTCGAGACATCAATTTGTGTGAATAGAGCTCAGTGGTGACCATTTGGAATAGCATCACTCATTTGATTAACCATTTGAATGGACCTGTAAAGGTCTGCCTGTATCATGCATTGAAATGCTAAGCTACAGAGAGAGAAGTGGATCTCATGTTACGTCCTTGATCAGTGAGTCTACAGTTTATCACAAATTACAAATCGTTCTTCTTTTTTATTTTTTTTTTGTAACTTGATCTTTTTTTTTGCTGATTTCTCAAAGAAATTCGATCAAGCTCAGCTTACCAACAATAAAAATATTTCTCACTGCGTTGGCTGCAGCGTTGGAGGCTGGAGGTCCATGCTGCTTAACAGGCTTCAATAACCCGCCAGACCTTTTAAGGGTTGGTCTTTTGTTTCACAACAGTATTGGTTGCTCCTTGCCTTTATTTATCCATTGAGTCATTTGTTTTTCGAATTGTTATTTTCTTGTAACAGTCATTTAATTGAAAGTAACATCCTCGTACAGTACATAGGTATCTATTGTTTAGTTGGGTGAATGGATCACGTTAGTTGTATTTCATTAACGTATTGTCATATTTAATCACTTAGTCTATATTTATTAAGCCTATCATCCCATATTCCCTGCTATAGAATCCAATAACGTGTTCTGGAATCTAAGAATGTCATTTGTAGCCATTAGGTTAAGACAAGGTATTCGGTGGATGTTAATATCATACTGTGTTGTAAGCAGCATGCTTTCAGTCAACAGACATGGTTGCAATAACACTTTCATTAACTGTAATGAACAGAGAGGCCTGTCATACAGTAGGAGCTGCTAGTTTTGGAATCGCAGTTTACCTGCACCTGATGACTCAAATAATTTTACACATTAGAGATCTTAACTCATGGCCTGAATAGCTAAGACACGGAAACATGTAAGTATTATGGATCCCCATTAGTTCCTGCCAAGGCAGCAGCTACTCTTCCTGGGGTTTATTATGGATCCCCATTAGTTCCTTCCAAGGCAGCAGCTACTCTTCCTGGGGTTTATTATGGATCCCCATTAGTTCCTTCCAAGGCAGCATCTACTCTTCCTGGGGTTTATTATGGATCCCCATTAGTTCCTTCCAAGGCAGCAGCTACTCTTCCTGGGGTTTATTATGGATCCCCATTAGTTCCTTCCAAGGCAGCATCTACTCTTCCTGGGGTTTATTATGGATCCCCATTAGTTCCTTCCAAGGCAGCATCTACTCTTCCTGGGGTTTATTATGGATCCCCATTAGTTCCTTCCAAGGCAGCAGCTACTCTTCCTGGGGTTTATTATGGATCCCCATTAGTTCCTTCCAAGGCAGCAGCTACTCTTCCTGGAGTTTATTAAGGATCCCCATTAGTTCCTTCCAAGGCAGCAGCTACTCTTCCTGGTGTTTATTAGGGATCCCCATTAGTTCCTGCCAAGACAGCAGCTACTCTTCCTGGAGTTTATTATGGATTCCAATTAGTTCTTGCCCAGGCAGCAGCTACTCTTCCTGGAGTTTATTAGGGATCCCCATTAGTTCTTGCCAAGGCAGCAGCTACTCTTCCTGGGGTTTATTATGGATTCCCATTAGTTCTTGCCAAGGCAGCAGCTACTCTTCCTGGGGTTTATTATGGATCCCCATTAGTTCTTGCCAAGGCAGCAGCTACTCTTCCTGGGGTTTATTAGGGATCCCCATTAGTTCCTGCCAAGGCAGCAGCTACTCTTCCTGGAGTTTATTAAGGATCCCCATTAGTTCCTTCCAAGGCAGCAGCTACTCTTCCTGGTGTTTATTAGGGATCCCCATTAGTTCCTGCCAAGACAGCAGCTACTCTTCCTGGAGTTTATTATGGATTCCAATTAGTTCTTGCCCAGGCAGCAGCTACTCTTCCTGGAGTTTATTAGGGATCCCCATTAGTTCTTGCCAAGGCAGCAGCTACTCTTCCTGGGGTTTATTATGGATTCCCATTAGTTCTTGCCAAGGCAGCAGCTACTCTTCCTGGGGTTTATTATGGATCCCCATTAGTTCTTGCCAAGGCAGCAGCTACTCTTCCTGGGGTCCAGCAACATTAAGGCAGTTACTGTATCTAAAATTTTAACTATTACATGACTTTACATTTAATAACACTTTTCATAAAAACATGAAATGTGTCCCCTCAGGCCACCACTCCACCACCCCATATTTACAATGCAACGTGTGTGTGTGTGTGTGTGTGTGTGTGTGTGTGTGTGTGTGTGTGTGTGCGTGTGTTTGTCTGTGCCTGTGTGTGTCTCTTCACAGTCCTCGCTGTTCCATAAGGTTCCATTTGTATTTGTTTAAAAAAATCTGATTCGACTACTGATTCAGTAACCTGATTTGGAATAGAGTTCCATGTAGTCATGGCTCTAATATAGAACTGTGGAATAGAGTTCCATGTAGTCATGGCTCTATGTAGTACTGTGGAATAGAGTTCCATGTAGTCATGGCTCTAATGTAGTACTGTGGAATAGAGTTCCATGTAGTCATGGGTCTAATGTAGTACTGTGGAATAGAGTTCCATGTAGTCATGGCTCTAATGTAGTACTGTGGAATAGAGTTCCATGTAGTCATGGCTCTAATGTAGTACTGTGGAATAGAGTTCCATGTAGTCATGGCTCTAATGTAGTACTGTGGAATAGAGTTCCATGTAGTCATGGGTCTAATGTAGTACTGTGGAATAGAGTTCCATGTAGTCATGGCTCTAATGTAGTACTGTGGAATAGAGTTCCATGTAGTCATGGCTCTAATGTAGTACTGTGGAATAGAGTTCCATGTAGTCATGGCTCTAATGTAGTACTGTGGAATAGAGTTCCATGTAGTCATGGCTCTAATATAGAACTGTGGAATAGAGTTCCATGTAGTCATGGCTCTAATGTAGGACTGTGGAACAGAGTTCCATGTAGTCATGGCTCTAGTGTAGTACTGTGGAATAGAGTTCCATGTAGTCATGGCTCTAGTGTAGTACTGTGGAATAGAGTTCCATGTAGTCATGGCTCTAGTGTAGTACTGTGGAACAGAGTTCCATGTAGTCATGGCTCTAGTGTAGTACTGTGGAATAGAGTTCCATGTAGTCATGGCTCTAATGTAGTACTGTGGAATAGAGTTCCATGTAGTCATGGCTCTAATGTAGTACTGTGGAATAGAGTTCCATGTAGTCATGGCTCTAATATAGAACTGTGGAATAGAGTTCCATGTAGTCATGGCTCTAATGTAGGACTGTGGAACAGAGTTCCATGTAGTCATGGCTCTAGTGTAGGACTGTGGAACAGAGTTCCATGTAGTCATGGCTCTAGTGTAGTACTGTGGAATAGAGTTCCATGTAGTCATGGCTCTAGTGTAGTACTGTGGAATAGAGTTCCATGTAGTCATGGCTCTAGTATAGTACTGTGGAATAGAGTTCCATGTAGTCATGGCTCTAGTGTAGTACTGTGGAACAGAGTTCCATGTAGTCATGGCTCTAGTGTAGTACTGTGGAATAGAGTTCCATGTAGTCATGGCTCTAGTGTAGTACTGTGGAATAGAGTTCCATGTAGTCATGGCTCTAGTGTAGTACTGTGTGCCTCCGCATAGTCTCCTCCTCCACGTTAAAAGCCTTATTCTAAACTGAATTAAATTCATTTTTTTCTTAATCAATTTAAACACAATACCCCATAATGACAAAGCAAAAAACAGGTTTTTATAAACGTTAGCAAATATATTACAAAATAAACCATAACTCTAACCTGCAGTTTGTTTCAACCTGCCATCATGGAAACAACTGAAGAGTTTAGGGACAGACTGGGGTGTCCAACCACTGATTGGCTGACAGGCTCAGCTGACTCTTGTGCCTGGACATCTGGTGCATAACGCATAGGTGTGAAGTGGCCTTCTGCAGCAGGACAGACTCAGGCTGACGTCAGGGGTTGGTAGCCTACCTCAGCTTTTACAAAATGTGTATTTAAGTCCCAGGGCCAGAGAGAGAGAGGGTTTGAGTGAAAGTTCTGGGTAATACTCATGGGCAATAGTAAGGGTTTTCTTCACACTATGATATTGAATGTGTACTCCTGACATATATCCAGCTAAGAGGTATGGTGAGTCACTAGCAGAACAATCTCCATGACATTACCTTGAGTTGCACTTCTGTCTGTCTCCCTACCAATATGAATCAATGTTTAACAGGCATTTATAAACGCCTTTAGCGCTTTCATAATGACACAGTGGAGCAATCGCTGAGCTAAAGTCCCCGGTAGAAAAGGAAGTAAAGCTTTAAATTTAATCAATGTCATAACACTTGAAAAACATGTTTACAGCCACATTGGTTCTTTGTGTGGATTGGAATTCTAAAAAATACAATTTAACACTGAGGCAAGGAACAGGAGCAACCCTGGCTGGCAGTCTAGCTTATGGTGACCGAGATACATTTTTTTAGAAGAAAGTGCAAAATCTGCACGGCTTGCACTGTGACACGGGAAGCTTCACACATTTGAGTAGGAGCCAGCAGACAAAAATCTAATGCCTTCCACTCTGTACACATAAACCTTTGTCTTTTTTTGCAGCTTTATCCATCTAGCAATCATTATAGTTGTATTCAACAACTCCCATAGGGAATGAATGTTCTGTTGTTGTTTGGTGTATTTCATGTTTCCTGGTTAATAAAATGATACATGAAGATTAGTCCACTCCCGGGCCATAGGGATGTACCCCTGAGTGAAGTAGCCTGGGGGCTTGCGAGACTTTCTGACTTCCCTTACAGTTTTAAATGAAACATTTCCCTGGAACAAAATCAAATTGGATTCATTCCGTGGTTCTTATTAGCATTGCAAACAATCTTACTGTACCCGGAAGAGAGACGCACAATTCACACCTTTTCTGCTTTGTCTGATTGGGAAAAAAGAAGAGTACTTTATTTGATATATATTCCTGTCTGACCATCAGATTGAGTTATCAAAACAATTGCTCCAAATACTGTAGACAAGGGGCATGTTGTGAGAGCTATTGCAGTGTTTCTAGGGCAGTTCCAGCTGGGGTAGAACAAAAACCTGCATACCTGCAGTTCCATGTCCATCACTGACCTAGAAAACAAAAGAGGCAGTGATGAGGGTAGGTAGGAGTTACATATCTTTCAACAAAATGTCCTATTCAAAACATTGAACTGTGAGGCTGGTCATTACGGAACAGCAAGCAGAGTTGAGACACCATTTATTTAAACAGGCTAGTATCCATCAATTGTTATCGTGCTAAACACGTACAATCAAAATGAAAAGTAGGAAAGTGTCCTGAAATGTGTTTTGCAAAAGTAAAAAAAAAAAAGTACGATCCCCATTAGCTGATGCCACGATGACGGCTAATCTTCCTGTGGTCACACAACAAAAAAGACATTACAGATCCTACAACTGCTAGGAGAAGTGAAATCCACATAATTGGACATGTGTTTGACATTTTGTCTTGTCAAAATGTCGAAGAAAACAATTATGTGGATTTCACTTCTCCTAGCAGTTGTAGGATCTGTAATGTCTTTTTTGTTGTGTGACCACAGGAAGATTAGCCGTCATCGTGGCATCAGCTAATGGGGATCGTACTAAAGATAAAAATGTTGATATCTTTTAGTTCAACTTTAAAAAAAAATTTTTTTTTAACTTTTGCAAAACACATTTCAGGACACTTTCCTACTTTTCATTTTGATTGTACGTGTTTAGCACGATAACAATTGATGGATTTAATACAAACTCCAAAGCCAATCCAAGTCCTTGAGTTTTCCATGCCTGAAGCATGCCTCCTGACTGGTCTCATGGTGACATTGTCAGTAAAAGCCTGCAAGGTTGACTCTGTTTGGCCCAGGGCTAAATCCCATATTATCCCTACTTATAATGGAAATGAAATATGTAAATACATCAGCATGCAAATGATTGGCTTGATATTATTCACATTGGGGGGGTTTGGCTCCTATCATAATGCTACACAGAGTGTTTACTCAATCATTCACTCAATATTCCAACTGTCTCGTATGTACAGTGCATTCGGAAAGTATTCAGACCCCTTGACTTTCTCCAACTTTTTCTGAAGTTACAGCTTTATTTTAAAATTGTTTCAATAAATGTGTTCCTCATAAATCTACACACAATACAAAGTGAAAACATGTTTTCAGATGTGTTTTCTCCACTTTTGTTCAAAATAAAGAACTTAAATAACCGATTTACATACTGTAAGTATTCATACCCTTTGATATAGGACTTGAAATTGAGCTCAGGTGCATCCTGTTTCCATTGATCATCCTTGAGATGTTTCCACAACTTGATTGGAGTCCACCTGTAGTACATTCAATTGATTGGACATGATTTGGACAGGAACACACACCTGTCTATATAAGGTCCCACAGTTGACAATTCATGTCAGACCAAAAACCAAGACATGAAGTTCAAGGAATTGTCAGTAGAGCTCCGAGACAGAACTGTGTCGAGGCACAGATATGGGGAAGGGTACCAAAAACATTCTGCAGCATTGAAGGTCCCCAAGAACACAGTAGCCTCTTTTCTTAAATGGAAGAAGTTTGGAACCACCAAGTGAATCTTCCTCGAGCTGGCTGCCCGGCCAAACTGAGCAATCTGGGGAGAAGGGCCTTGGTCAGGAAGGTGAACAAGAACCCAATGGTCACTCTGACAGAGCTCCAGGGTTTCTTTGTGGAGATGGGAGAACCTTTCAGAAGGACAACCATCTCTGCAGCACTTCACCAATCAGACCTTTATGGTAGAGTGGCCAGACGGAAGCCACTCCTCAGGAAAAGGCACATGACAGCCTACTTGGAGTTTGCCAAAAGGCACCTAGAGACTATTAGACCATGAAAAACAAGATTATCTGGTCTGATAAAACCAAGATTGAACACTTTGGCCTGAATGCCAAGCATTACGTCTGGAGGAAACCTGGCACCATCCTTACAGTGATTCTTCCCTTAAAAGTTGCAGTGTACTACAGAACAGATTGCAGGGTGCTGCAGTATTCTATGGCACGTTATTTAAGTGTCAGCCATTATTGCCACAATCTACCACAGCATAAGCTCAAAACTTTTAAAGGAAGAACCACAGTACAGTGAAACATGATGGTGGCAGCATCATGCTGTGGGGATGTTTTTCAGTGGCAGGGACTGAGAGACTAGACAGGATCGAGGGAAAGATGAACGAAGCAAAGTACAGAGAGATCCTTGATGAAAACCTGCTCTAGAGCGCTCTGGACCTCAGACTAGGGTAAAGGTTCACCTTCCAACAGGACAATGACCACAGTCAAGACAACGTAGGAGTGGCTTCGGGACAAGTCTCTGAAAGTCCTTGAGTGGCCCAGCCAGAGCCTGGACTTGAACCTGATCGAACATCTCTGGAGAGACCTGAAAATAGCTGTGCGGCGATGCTCCCCATCCAACCTGACAGAACTTGAGAGCATCTGCAGAGAAGAATGTGAGAAACTCTCCAAATACAAGTGTGCCAAGCTTGTAGCGTCATACCCAAGAAGACTCAAGGCTGTAATCGGTGCTTCAACAAAGTACTGAGTAAATGGTCTGAATACTTTTGTAAATGCGATAAACACCTATTTAATAAATATTAGAATAAGGCTATAAACGTAGCAAAACGTGGAAAAAGTCCAGAGGTCTGAATTCTTTCAGAGTGCACCGTGTGATTTAACGTACAATATCTATGGAAAACACATATACACTCAACTACTTAGAGTATTTCAAAATGGCTACCTAAAGCTCCTCAGATCAATTTCATTCTATATTAATCTGTCAAAGATGAAATCATGTATTGAATTACAGACTATTAATTTCCTATCTGTAAACTATATATGTGAGGTGAACATCTGTTCTCTGTGTCCAGTCAAGAAATGGCTATCTACGGAGAGAAGACCTACAGGGAGTGGGTCATCTCTGATCACAACATGAAACATGTTCTCTCCTCTCTGTCTGGTGCTTCAGAATCAAAGCTAACCAAGAGGGGGGCTCTGTGGTGGAGAGAAGCTCAGAGTATCTCACGTCTGTGGTGTATGGGTCTACAGTGTGTCTGCCCCTGCTGTTTCTACCATGCTGATTGTATTAGTGTAGACTCACAGGCCTCCATCCATTTTGTGTTTGTGTGCCTTCGTGTGTGTGGAGCCCTGTTATTATCCCTGCGCTCTGATAGTTCCGCTGGTTCACCTGGAAAGTAAACACGTGGCCGCGTGGGCCACTCACAGAGTAATAGCCTGAGAGAACAGAAACAAAACAAACATTAAACACCCTTGTATGGCATCATGTCTCAGACCAGGATTAAGTACACCCTCATATGGCATCATGTCTCAGACCAGATTAAATACACCCTTATATGGCATCATGTCTCAGACCAGGATTAAATACCCCTTATATGGCATCATGTCTCAGACCAGATTAATGACACCCTTATATGGCATCATGTCTCAGACCAGATTAAATACACCCTCATATGGCATCATGTCTCAGACCAGGATTAAATACCCCTTATATGGCATCATGTCTCAGACCAGATTAAATACACCCTCATATGGCATCATGTCTCAGAACAGATTAAATACCCCTTATATGGCATCATGTCTCAGACCAGATTAAATACACCCTTATATGGCATCATGTCTCAGACCAGATTAAATACACCCTCATATGGCATCATGTCTCAGACCAGATTAAATACACCCTCATATGGCATCATGTCTCAGACCAGGATTAAATACCCCTTATATGGCATCATGTCTCAGACCAGATTAAATACACCCTCATATGGCATCATGTCTCAGACCAGATTAAATACCCCTTATATGGCATCATGTCTCAGACCAGATTAAATACACCCTTATATGGCATCATGTCTCAGACCAGATTAAATACACCCTCATATGGCATCATGTCTCAGACCAGATTAAATACACCCTCATATGGCATCATGTCTCAGACCAGATTAAATACACCCTTATATGGCATCATGTCTCAGACCAGATTAAATACACCCTCATATGGCATCATGTCTCAGACCAGATTAAATACACCCTTATATGGCATCATGTCTCAGACCAGATTAAATACACCCTCATATGGCATCATGTCTCAGACCAGATTAAATACACCCTCATATGGCATCATGTCTCAGACCAGGATTAAATACCCCTTATATGGCATCATGTCTCAGACCAGATTAAATACACCCTCATATGGCATCATGTCTCAGACCAGATTAAATACCCCTTATATGGCATCATGTCTCAGACCAGATTAAATACACCCTCATATGGCATCATGTCTCAGACCAGATTAAATACACCCTTATATGGCATCATGTCTCAGACCAGATTAAATACACCCTCATATGGCATCATGTCTCAGAGCAGGATTAAATACACCCTTATATGGCATCATGTCTCAGACCAGATTAAATACACCCTCATATGGCATCATGTCTCAGACCAGATTAAATACACCCTCATATGGCATCATGTCTCAGACCAGATTAAATACACCCTCATATGGCATCATGTCTCAGAGCAGGATTAAATACAGAGAGGGCATGGCCAACTAAATTATAATAATGAGTTTACACTGAATCCCTTTCATTTAAATTTCTTGCGTACTAAAGATTATTTGGGGGTTTAATTCCAGTCTAGATATTCAGTTGTATCCCAAATGACACCGTGGTCCCTCTAGGACATATAGTGCACTACGTTTGACCACAGCCCCATATGAAATATAGTGTACCATTTGGGATGCATAGCATGTTAGTAATCATTTCCTGAGAAGTAGCTAGAGCTTTGCAAGGCACATTGTACTGTAGGCCTCCCTGGGCATAAGTATCTAATAAGGAGAATGAGGAAGAGGTGTTAGGGAGTTGAACAGCTGTGATATTAAATCATGTTTATGTTGCAGAGGTAATGCGGTCTCATCTGTCACCAGGGCAACCGTGGAGTTTGTTGATCCCTTGGGGAGGCTAACCTGTCTCGACTCCTCCACAACGACTCCTGGGCCATGTCCCAAATGGTGCCATTTTACCTGTCTAGTGGGGGCCCTCGTCAAAAGTAGTGCACTGCATAGGGAATAGGGTACTGTTCGGGACATGGTTCCATTTCACGGCACAAGCCGCATACGTGACATTATAGGTGTTAAGCAGTGCCTTTCTTAGCGAACACATGGATCCCATTGATGTTGCATTCGATCAAGACGAGAGACCATTCTACAAGAAATATTGCACAGGCCAATGTTCCAATCTTTGGGTTCCATTAACACTCAGTTGCATTTAACGTGGTCTTATCCTGGCACTTATAATTTGTATTTGTTTAATTTAAGCTTTATTTAACTAGGCAAGTCAATATTTACAATGACGGCCTACCCCGGCTAAACCCTCCCCCTAACCAGGACGATGCTGGACCCATCGTGCGCCTCCCTATGAGACTCCCGTTTCACGGCCTGTTGTGAACAGCTCCTGAACAGCTAATCAGAGGGCTACCCAGTCCTCTCTTTTACGCTGCTACTCTCTGTTTATTATCTATGCATAGTCATTTCAACTCTACTCTACATGTACATATTACCTCAATTACCTCAACTAACCGGTGCCGCCGCACATTGACTTTGCACCGGTACCCCTGTATATAACCTCCACATTGACTCTGTACCGGTACCCCCTGTATATAACCTCCACATTGACTCTGTAACGGTACCCCCTGTATACAGCCTCCACATTGACTCTGTACCGGTACCCCCTGTATATAGCCTCCACATTGACTCTGTACCGGTACCCCCTGTATATAACCTCCACATTGACTCTGTACCGGTACCCCTGTATATAACCTCCACATTGACTCTGTACCGGTACCCCCTGTATATAACCTCCACATTGACTCTGTACCGGTACCCCCTGTATATAGCCTCCACATTGAATCTGTACCGGTACCCCCTGTATATAGCCTCCACATTGACTCTGTACCGGTACCCCCTGTATATAGTCTCCACATTGACTCTGTAACGTAACACTCTGTATATAGCCTCCACATTGACTCTGTACCGGTACCCCCTGTATATAGTCTCCACATTGACTCTGTACCGATACCCCCTGTATATAGACTCCACATTGACTCTGTACCGCAACCCCCTGTATGTAGCCTCCACATTGACTCTGTACCGGTACCCCCTGTATATAGTCTCCACATTGACTCTGTACCGATACCCCCTGTATATAGTCTCCACATTGACTCTGTACCGTAACACCCTGTATATAGCATCCTTATTGACTCTGTACCGGTACCCCCTGTATATAGCCTCCACATTGACTCTGTACCGGTACCCCCTGTATATAGCCTCCACATTGACTCTGTACTGGTACCCCCTGTATTTAGCCTCCACATTGACTCTGTACCGCAACCCCCTGTATGTAACCTCCACATTGACTCTGTACCGCAACCCCCTGTATATAACCTCCACATTGACTCTGTACCGCAACCCCTGTATATAGCCTCCACATTGACTCTGTACTGGTACCCCCTGTATTTAGCCTCCACATTGACTCTGTACCGCAACCCCTGTATGTAACCTCCACATTGACTCTGTACCGCAACCCCCTGTATATAACCTCCACATTGACTCTGTACCGTAATACCCTGTATGTAACCTCCACATTGACTCTGTACCGTAATACCCTGTATATAGCCTCCACATTGACTCTGTACCGTAATACCCTGTATGTAACCTCCACATTGACTCTGTACCGTAATACCATGCCTCGCTTGTTATTTTACTGCTGCTGTTTAATTATTTGTTACTATTAATTTCTATTTTTCCTTAACTTATCTATTTTTATCTTAATTAACACCTTTTTTTCCCTTAACTTAAAGCATTGTTGGTTAAGGGCTTGTATTCAGCAGCATGTGACATATACAATTTTATTTTATTTGATACAGCCCGGGATCGAACCAGGGTCTGTAGTGATGCCTATAGAGCACTTTACTTAAACACATCACCTCCCTTTTTTCCGAATAAGAAATATGGGAAGCCAGCCAGCACAGCCAATATCTGCTTAGTGTCACTAGCGAAGCATTGGCTTGGACCAAAGAGCTAATTCTACACAACCAATTTACATAAAAACATTTATTTGTATCACAGTATCTACACATAGTCCTTGGAGAACATTGATTGGGGACAATTCTGTTTCGAAGTGGGTTTACGGTCGTTTGTTGAGCAATCCATTCCATGGTCTTGGTCAATCTCCCAATCACTAATACAAATGTATAGAATGCTGTGTTGTGTCTTGAGAAGAAAACGCAGCAGAACACATACAGTCTACATTAAGTGTATTAAACCTCCTGCATACAGTCTACGTTAAGTGTATTAAACCTCCTGCAAAATATAGTGAACGCCATGGTCCTTAATCTCCTGCGGGTATTAGACTTGGGAAGATGTCCTTCAATTTGAACACAACAGCGGTGCAGTTTGCGATTGGCATTGACTGTCAAATCAAATGTAGAAGCCACAAATGCTCGCAGTTCAACTCCCCGGGGCATAACATGAATGCTCTTGTTTCCTTGTTGATCTCTCCCTGTTTGACAAGCCTGCTATTTCTACCTCGTACTAAGGAATAGAACCTAACAGCCTCATTTGAGTCATTTATTCAGGGAGACATGAATGTAGCCACTTGGATGAGCT
This sequence comes from Oncorhynchus tshawytscha, assembly GCF_018296145.1. Lineage (NCBI taxonomy): Eukaryota > Metazoa > Chordata > Actinopteri > Salmoniformes > Salmonidae > Oncorhynchus > Oncorhynchus tshawytscha. The sequence continues at coordinate 38,848,863 of NC_056449.1, read as the reverse complement.
GGTTGGACATGAGTCAAGGTGGCAGGGTTTTCTACCCATTCAGGCCAACTCACAGAGCACACACAGTACTATAAATCCCCTTACCAACTAAGCTACATCGTCCAAACCATCCATTCAAAGACTGTTTTTTTTTTTTTTACGTTCATTTCCCCCATTTAAAACAATGAATTTAGTTAGAGAATGCTAAAGCCATGCAAGGTCATAAAATAAGATAATTTTGTCCAGTAAATAAATGTTGTTTCATAACCACTGTACAGAAACAAGGTTAGTTCTCCCTAGCCATAAAGATGCTGGCCAAGATGCCAAGTTTACTAATCATATTAGGAAATTATTGATTTGAAAATACATAATTCATGATCGTAAGGTTTTTTCTATAACATACGGTATGTACTGCGTGAACATCATACGATTCATATAACATCATACAGTATGTACTGTGTGATTCATATAACATCACTGTCTGCTCCAACCAAATCATGTTTTATCTGGCATGCCCGAGGAGAACCTGAAGTCCATCACATCACTAACTGACCCCTACAAGACATAAACAGCTTCTGTCATTTCTCTACATTTCATCATACTAGTAGTCCTATTGGGTTTACAGATATGAAAAAAACATTCCATTTGATATTATGGATGGAACAAGATCATGAAAAAAAAAGAGTAGCAATCGGGAGGAGCTCAGACCTCTTTTTTTTGGAGATATTGGCTCCTGTGATGTGAAGGATGGAGGCTAGAGGACCCCTCTCTTTGGTGGATACAGTACAATAAAACAATCAAGTGAAGCACAGTAGAGTAGTCATGATATTCCCAACGGCATAGAGACTAATCGTACAGTACCAACATGTCAAATGATAATTACTGATGCTAAATGAACTTGTAGTTTTTAAATGGACTAGAGTGGCTTTAACAAATTAGTCTGCAGCACTTAATGGTGTTAATTACTGATTGACAATTGAGAGCAACAGCCTGTTCAGACGGTACAGTATGTGAATGAGGCATTGTGGGGGGAAAAATGCAGCTCAGCAAATTAATGACTTTTTAGATGTTTTGTGTTAATTTTAAATGGTGAATACGAACTGAGGATTTAATCAATTAAATCTCAACCTAAATCTCTAGTTATTCACACGATAATATGATAAACACAACATGGGACAAACACATCTACTTGTTTTGTTCTGATTATTATTGGTGCTGATGATATGCTTGCTTACATACATATTTTACACGGTTGCTAATATTAGCCACTAGCGTACTAGTATATATTTAGCTCTATTTTACAAGGACAAACCTCAGCACAACAGGATAGACCACAGCTGTGTTATTTTGGCCCATGCTTACAGCCTCATGGTACCTAATAAATCACCTTAATTATTCCTCTGAGATGATGAGCACAGGCCTTGATCAATTATAAATTATTAGTGATAAAAAGCAGGATATGAAAATAAGAAATATAGAAATATATTTATACCTTGTTCCATTAGTTTGGTGTTATTGGGTTGAGGGACATAAAACAAGCCAGCTGTGGAAATGGAAGTCCTGACATTTGAAATATATTATGTATAATAATACTCTAGATATAAAGGAGGTGGAATGAGTACAGGGAATACATTGACACTGAAACAGACGGAGGAGAAAGATGATTATCGTGTCATATCATATCATTTCCATGTGGAGTGTATAGTCTGCTGTTTACCTGGTTCTCAACAGTGGAAGTAGGAGAACACATTTTTTATTATTATATTATGGTTTTATCATTAACTATTGTGTTTTGGTTTCTCTAAAGACATAGAACCACCTTTTCTTTGTCTCTGGGGAAATGAATTGGAACCGCATAATTAGAATGCCTAGAAAATACAACACGTTTCGGAAGCATGGAAATTCCATGGAATGTTAGTGTATTCTGCACTGGATTAGATAGTATGTTATGTTGTGTCTCATTTATCCATTGTGCTTGCTTTATTCACACTATTATAATTTAGAGTTTAAAAGACAGATTTGTCAAGCATATCAACTTATGTTTTATACATCTAGCGAACTCACTGAGGCATGCGCATGCATTCATTACCAGCCTAATGCCAGACTTGAGTCACAGGCAGTCCTCAAAGAAGAAGATATAATAACTTATAGATTGTCAGAGTATAAAGCAGGATTTAGAGAAAGTTTTCTATTCACATCTAAGCTTTTGAATAGACTCAGGGATACGTGAATGTTTGGTAAAAAAATAAAAAATAAACGGATAATTCATAGAAATATGAGCTTAGGATCTACAGTTGACTACACATATGTTTTGAGAAGTTGATGGTCAACACACAAGGGAAGACCACATTACTGTTTCATTTCTCCCTTCAAACAATCCATTGTAAAACATATGGGGTGCCAGGGTAGCCTAGTGGTTAGAGCGTAGAGGTGGCAGGTAGCCTAGTGGTTAGAGCGTAGAGGAGGCAGGGTAGCCTAGTGTTTAGAGCGTAGAGGTGGCAGGGTAGCCTAGTGGTTAGAGCGTAGAGGAGGCAGGGTAGCCTAGTGGTTAGAGCGTAGAGGAGGCAGGGTAGCCTAGTGGTTAGAGCGTAGAGGCGGCAGGGTAGCCTAGTGGTTAGAGCGTAGAGGCGGCAGGGTAGCCTAGTGGTTAGAGCGTAGAGGCGGCAGGGTAGCCTAGTGGTTAGAGCGTAGAGGCGGCAGGGTAGCCTAGTGGTTAGAGCGTAGAGGCGGCAGGGTAGCCTAGTGGTTAGAGCGTAGAGGCGGCAGGGTAGCCTAGTGGTTAGAGCGTAGAGGCGGCAGGGTAGCCTAGTGGTTAGAGCGTAGAGGCGGCAGGGTAGCCTAGTGGTTAGAGCGTAGAGGCGGCAGGGTAGCCTAGTGGTTAGAGCGTAGAGGCGGCAGGGTAGCCTAGTGGTTAGAGCGTAGAGGCGGCAGGGTAGCCTAGTGGTTAGAGCGTAGAGGTGGCAGGGTAGCCTAGTGGTTAGAGCGTAGAGGCGGCAGGGTAGCCTAGTGGTTAGAGCGTAGAGGCGGCAGGGTAGCCTAGTGGTTAGAGCGTAGAGGCGGCAGGGTAGCCTAGTGGTTAGAGTGTTGGACTAGTAACCGGAAGGTTGCAAGTTCAAACCCCTGAGCTGACAAGGTACAAATCTGTCGTTCTTCCCCTGAACAGGCAGTTATCCCACTGTTCCTAGGCCGTCATTGAAAGTAAGAATTTGTTCTTAACTGACTTGCCTAATTAAATAAAACAAATATTGGACACAACCTGAACCACTTAAAATAAGAAATTTAACAATTGGAGTTATATTGTGGATTTTTAACTGTTGATTTTAGATCATTATGTTCTACACCGTATATATGTCTTCAACTGTCGTTTTTTAAAATCAGACCTCTCTCGCTGATCAATTTGCAAGTCACATTGTTAACAATGTTCAAATGTATGTATTGCAAGATGTCATCACGTCAAATCGTTGCTGAGGTAATTGCTGAGCCGTTACAATAATTACCTCTGTAGTTCCTGCCATGTTGAAACATCTTTAAACAACAGAGGATGGAAGTGCTTTTATTAACACTGTTATTGAGGTGTAGGTTTACAATGCTCTTGTCAGGCTGGCTTTAAATTCATTATATTTATGTGGCTTCAGATCAGCAGGCATAGACAGGCCACAACGACTGGCTTTTTACTGAGCCAATCAGCCAATGCAGGCTCCAATGTACTTGTTTATTTATGTTCAACATGAGAGCAATAGACTAAAAAGCCTTGCCACTCTCGGGTAATGTCTAATCATATTTTTATGATTTAACTGCCAACCGATCATTGAAATGTGTTTGAATGTGTCTGTAAAGCTCTCCGAGGCTGACTGCTATTTGTTTTTACACCAAGTTAAAATGAAAGGAATAAAGTGGATACAATTTTACAACATTGAAATTAAAAGGAAATTCATCCACGATATATATTTTGTTAACATTTGATTAAATAACATAACTAGATGCTTTTTCATTAGCGAGATATTGATAAAGCTTGGATAAAGCTGCCCTTTATTCTTCCCTCTGTTTGTCTGTACCACTGTATCACTGTATGTCTGTACCACTGTATCACAGTATGTCTGTACCACTGTGTGTCTGTACCACTGTATCACAGTATGTCTGTACCACTGTATCACAGTATGTCTGTACCACTGTGTGTCTGTATCACTGTACCACTGTGTGTCTGTATGTGTGTACCACTGTACCACTGTGTGTCTGTACCACTGTATGACTGTACCACTGTATGTCTGTACCACTGTATGACTGTAGCACTGTATTAATGTACCACTGTATGTCTGTACCACTGTATGTCTGTACCACTGTATCACAGTATGTATGTACCACTGTGTGTCTGTATCACTGTACCACTGTACCACTGTATGACTGTACACATTAATGTACTGTATGTCTGTACTGTGTACCACTGTATCACAGTATGTATGTACCACTGTATCACAGTATGTATGTACCACTGTATGTGTACCACTGTGTGTCTGTATCACTGTACCACTGTATGTGTTTCTGTACCACTGTATCACAGTATGTATGTACCACTGTGTGTCTGTATCACTGTACCACTGTATGTGTCTGTACCACTGTATGTCTGTACCACTGTATCACAGTATGTATGTACCACTGTGTGTCTGTACTGTATCACTGTACCACTGTACCACTGTATGACTGTACCACTGTATGACTGTACCACTGTATCACACTGTATGTGTACCACTGTACCACTGTATGTATGTATGTGTGTCTGTACTGTACCACTGTATGTCTGTACCACTGTATCACAGTATGTATGTACCACTGTGTGTCTGTATCACTGTACCAATGTACCACTGTATGTCTGTACCACTGTACCACTGTCTGTACCACTGTATCACAGTATGTACCACTGTATGTCTGTACCACTGTGTCTGTCTGTATGACTGTAGCACTGTACCACTGTACCACTGTATGACTGTACCACTGTATGGTGTGTCTGTACCACTGTATCACTGTACCACTGTATGTCTGTACCACTGTACCACTGTGACTGTAGCTGTATGACTGTACCACTGTATGTCTGTACCACTGTATGACTGTAGCACTGTATTAATGTACCACTGTATGTCTGTACCACTGTATGTCTGTACCACTGTATCACAGTATGTATGTACCACTGTGTGTCTGTATCACTGTACCACTGTACCACTGTATGACTGTACCACTGTATGGCTGTACCACTGTGTGTCTGTATCACTGTACCACTGTACCACTGTGTTTCTGTACCACTGTACCACTGTATGACTGTACCACTGTACCACTGTATGACTGTTCCACTGTATGACTGTACCACTGTACCACTGTATGTCTGTACCACTGTACCACTGTATGACTGTACCACTGTATGACTGTACCACTGTATGACTGTACCACTGTATGTCTGTACCACTGTATGACTGTACCACTGTATGTCTGTACCACTGTATGACTGTACCACTGTATGACTGTACCACTGTATGTCTGTACCACTGTATGACTGTACCACTGTATGTCTGTACCACTGTATGACTGTACCACTGTATGTCTGTACCACTGTATGACTGTACCACTGTATGTCTGTACCACTGTATGACTGTACCACTGTATGACTGTACCACTGTATGTCTGTACCACTGTATGACTGTACCACTGTATGACTGTACCACTGTATGACTGTACCACTGTACCACTGTATGTCTGTACCACTGTATGACTGTACCACTGTACCTTCTCAGGATTTTCTGTAAAGTCTTCTACTACATCTAATGCACCTGACAAACGTTTAGTTTTCTATTTTACCATGCTGCAATACTGAAATCAATGGCTGAAGACAAGCCCTGCATCTACATCACTGTGACTTTATTCTGCCTTTACAATGTTCACAGACACAACTCAGCCTTTATAGGGACACTGTCTGTCTGTCTGTCTGTCTGTCTTTCTGTCTGTCTGTACGGCAACAAGCTGTATAGTGGATAGTTGCTGGGCATATGAGAAAACTTCAACATCAAGAAATCTGCTTTGTTCACACCCGGAGAGAGAGAGAGCTGTGCTGCTAACCCTGGGTTGCTTCCCAAATAGCACCCTATTTCCTACATAGTGCACTACTTTTGTCCAGAGCCATAGAGGTGCACCATAAAGGGAATAGAGTGCCATTTGGGATGCAGGCTTGGTCTGCCTAGCAGCTCCATTATGAGCTGATGTCACAGTCACATCAGCGTGGGCAGTAGAACCTCCGGGAGCTAATTGGAAGTGTGGGAAATGAATCCTACGATGATCCTCTACATTACGATTGGCCGACAAACTGACGTGATGATCCCTTCCTTCTTTCAAAGTTCTGAGAGATCTTCAAGGTTCTCTGTAATAACGAGGTGCTCTACAATGATCCAATTTCCTTTCAATTCAACAATCTATTATTTAATTGCTATCATTTATTCTGACAAATTATCCTGAAGCAGATGTAGATCATTCTAAATTCTTCATTTCAATCTACTTCTCATGATTAACTTTGGTCCTGTTTTGCTGAACTAAATATTTCTGGACTTCAACTTCGCAAGCTGGCAATTCCTTTTATAAACAGTATAACAGCAGTTTTGTCATTTTGAGGTTTACCTTGTTATTATGAAAAGATACCTAAAGAAAAGCTAAATTAAATAACTCAGATGCATAGATGTAAGTAGTCTTCAGAGCGTACCTAATGTTTTGTCACTTTCATGTGGATCCTTGTCTTTTTTTCTCACTAGGGAGAAAGCAACAGAGTAAGAATCCTGACAGCAAGGCATTAAATTTAAATCACCTTTCCATATCCTAGTGGATTTTCCTGTGATACTTTTCTTTTCGCATTACATTTGTCTCATGTTATGGTTTAACTAAGTGGTATTATTTATGAAATGCGAGCACATGCCCAGCCTTGCAGCTGTGTAGGCCTGTCATCAAATTAACACAAGCACGGGAGAGTGAACTAAAAAAAATGCTCACTGCCATGACCTATCAGGCTCACGGACTGGGAAATGCACTGGCTCTGTCATGCAGGCGCCTCGCACTAAGACCACCCAAGAAAATGCAATACACTCTGCTGCAGGCCCTGTGTGGCTGTGCTGGCTGGGTGGCATAGTGGGCAGGCCCTGTGTGGCTGGTTGGCGTAGTCGGCAGGCCATGACGGGTCCCTCAATGTCCTCCACCAGCACCAATAGCACCAGACCTGTCAGTGGCCCAGTGTGATCATGGTGCTCTACATTGACAGGGGTGACCACGAGTGTGTGATCCCCCTGAAACCCCCTGACACTCACAGGCCTAATCTGTGAGCAGCATCGCAGCAGCAGTCTGCCTCCTCTAGAGACCATACAGAGAGGACAGGTCATTACTGGAGCGTCCTTCAAAGGGACTCCTCACAGTGCTGTATCTCTCTCTACCCTTCCTCCTCTCTAACCTCTCCTCGATCACTCTTGGCACAAAGCCTGCGGTGTATTTTGACCATTGCTTTACACCTCAGGGGATGTAAAGGCCTGAGGAGGGCTAGACTTGTTCTGCAAAAAAGAAAGTACCAGGACTTAATAAATGTGCTCTTGACAGCATCAGCCACAAATAGTATTGGACTTGAGGGTGATCTGTTAGGGTCTTTAGTGTAGTAGTGTCACTTACAACAAACAGAGATCATGTTGCTGTTCTTCATTTTCTTACTTCTTACTTACATGGGGTTTAATATATTCCACAACCAAATATAAACCAAATTTACCAAAACAATACATGTTAATTGAATACATGCAGCAGTACTTTATCTGCCCTGTCCTACTCACCACTTGCAAGATAAATCAGTTTTTCAGTAATGGTTAATTCTAATTTATTGGGCTTTCACTTTATCAGAACCCAGTGCTTTTAATCTAATTTCATAGTCTAAAAGTTGATCAGAACCCAGTGGTTTTAAACACATTTCCTAGTCTAAACGTTGATCAGAACCCAGTGGTTTTAATCTCATTTCAGAACCCAGTGGTTTTAATCTCATTCCAGAACCCAGTGTTTTTAATCTCATTCCAGAACCCAGTGTTTTTAATCTCATTCCAGAACAGAGTGGTTTTAATCTCATTTCAGAACCCAGTGGTTTTAATCTCATTTCAGAACCCAGTGGTTTTAATCTCATTCCAGAACCCAGTGTTTTTAATCTCATTCCAGAACCCAGTGTTTTTAATCTCATTCCAGAACCCAGTGTTTTTAATCTCATTCCAGAACAGAGTGGTTTTAATCTCATTTCAGAACCCAGTGGTTTTAATCTAATTTCAGAACCCAGTGGTTTTAATCTCATTTCAGAACCCAATGGTTTTAAACTAAGGTTTTAAACTAAACTAAATAACTAAGTTTAAACTAAATGGTTTTAAACTAAGTTTGTTACTCTTTCTTGATTTGCCTGGATACGGGATCACATTAATAGATGAAGTGGAACAGCATATCTACTCTCTGAAGTACAGCAGCATTCATTGTCTTACAAAAGAATAAGATCTTTTTCCACGATTCCTAAGATCGGAGACAATTATAACACCAGACTAAAGAATGAAGAAGCAACTGAGGCCAATATTTCTGGACTCCGAGCAATACCATACATAACCATAACCACAGTTTTTTTATACATATATACTCACTGATTCTTTTTCAAATATTAGCTACTGCATTTAACATCAGGAATGATTGTCTCTAATACGCAGCCACACTAGTAAGAGGAGCACACCTAACTATGTACATACATTGGCAAGAAAAAGTATGTGAACCCTTAGAATTACCTGGACTTCTGCATAAATTGGTCATCAAATTTGATCTGATTCTCAGACAGTTTTAATTTGATCTGATCTTCACTACAATAGACAATCACAGTGTTCTTAAACTAATAACACACAAAATATTGTATTTTTCTTGTCTATATTGAAAACATAATTTAAACATTCACAGTGTAAGTTGGAAAACATATGTGAACCCCTAGGCTAATGACTTCTCCAAAAGCTAATTGGTCAGCTAACCTGGAGTCCAATCAATGAGACGAGATTGGAGGTCTTTTGAAAATTTGAGTTTGCTATTCACAAGAAGCATTGCCTGATGTGAACCATGCCCCGATCAAAAGAGATCTCAGAAGACCTAAGATGTAGAATTGTTGACTTGCATAAAGCTGGAAAGGTTTACAAAAGTATCTCTAAAAGCCTTGATGTTCATCAGTCCACGGTAAACCAAATTGTCTATAAATGGACAAAATCAGCACTGTTGCTACTCTCCCTAGGAGTGGCCATCCTGCAAAGACGACTGCAGGAGCACAGCACAGAATGCTCAATCAGGTTAAGAAGAATCCTAGGGTGTCAGCTAAAGACTTACAGAAATCTCTGGAACATGCTAACATCTCTGTTGACGAGTCTACGATATAAGGACACCACGGAAGAAGCCACTGCTGACCAAAAAAAACTTTGCTGCACGTCTGAAGTTTGCAAAAGTGCACCTGGATGTTCCACAGGGCTACTGACAAAATAGTCCGTGGACAGATGAAATTAAAGTTGAGTTGTTTGGAAAGAACACACACTCTACGTGTGGAGAAAAAAAGGCACAGCACACCAACATCAAAACCTCATCCGAAGTGTAAAGTATGATGGAGGGAGCATCATGGTTTGGGGCTGTTTTGTTGCCTCAGGGCCGGGACAGCTTGCTATCATCGACGGAACAATGAATTCCTAAGTTCATCAAGACATTTTGCAGGAGAATGTTAGGCTATCCGTCCACCTGTTGAAGCTCAACAGAAGTTTGGTGATGCAACAGGACAACGACCCAAAACACAGAAGTAAATCAACAACAGAATGGCTTCAAGAGAAGAAAATATGCCTTCTGGAGTGGCCCAGTAGGACTCCTGACCTCAAGCCGATTGACATGCTGTGGCATGACCTCAAGAGAGCAGTTCACACCAGACATCCCAAGAATATTGCTGAACTGAAACAGTTTTGTAAAGAGGAATGGCACAACATTCCTCCTGAGTTCATACATTCACAAACTACATGATACTCAAAGTAACCTCCAAAAATAATACGTTGGTAGCTGTAGAGTAAGATCATAAGGCGAAAACGAAGCTTCAAAAAATGTGTGTGGTACTGTATGTATGATGGTGACAGTCAGAGATGGAATAGAGAGGGCAAAATGTGTTACTTCTTAACTAAATCCTTCCTTCTTGCCTAGAATACGTCTGTTTCTGTGTTTGGAAGATTTTTCTAGATTATATTTTATATGCATACAGTGGGGCAAAAAAAGTATTTAGTCAGCCACCAAGTGTGCAAGTTCTCCCACTTAAAAAGATGAGAGAGGCCTGTAATTTTCATCATAGGTACACTTCAACTATGACAGACAAAATGAGAAGTAAAAAAATCCAGAAAATCACATTGTAGGAATTTTTATGAATTTATTTGCAAATTATGGTGGAAAATAAGTATTTGGTCACCTACAAACAAGCAAGATTTCTGTCTCTCACCGACCTGTAACTTCTTCTTTAAGAGGCTCCTCTGTCCTCCACTCGCTACCTGTATTAATGGCACCTGTTTGAACTTGTTATCAGTATAAAAGACACCTGTCCACAACCTCAAACAGTCACACTCCAAACTCCACTATGGCCATGACCAAAGAGCTGTCAAAATTGGTGGCTGACTAAATACTTTTTTGCCCCACTGTACTTGAAATGTACAAGTGAAAATGTAGGAACAGCTGAAAATGTAGCCCGTATGGACGCTGATGCTTTAGAACTATGCATTATAGGGAATAGGGAGTAATTTGGGATGTGACTGTGTTTCAATGGTGATGTCACATATTGAGTTTCAGCTCTGAGGCACTCTGCTAAATGCAAGGTGTACAGTGGGGTCTGAAATTATTGACACCCTTGATAAAGATGAGCAATAATGTCTGTATAAAATAAATAATTAACGTGGCACTTTGTAATAACTTAATATAGGTCCTTATAAATCATGTACTAATCCGCAGTTAAGCCTTGTTGCGTAGCCTCATCTGAAGTGTGGGCTATTTATGTTTTATAAATACTTTACAAATGTTTTGACTGACCAGGGTAATTTCATACAAAACAATATGGACATGCCATTGGTAGACATTCCAGCAGTACCTGATTCTCCTTTAGGTCTCAAAATAGCCTAGAACATATCAATGGCAAAAGAACAAGCACACAACAATGGATGTTAAAGGACATTTATTCAACTGTTTTGGAGGAATAGTTGTAATGGGAATGTTGTGTTCATGTTGTCAACCTGGAGAACTGATCCTAAAACAGTGAAATGGAGCCTCCTACACACAACAGCTGGCCGGACCGCACAGGTTTTCTCAAGTGGATTTTTAGTAATCCATTACTACTGATACAGTATGTGATTGATGAGGATTTACAGGTAGAGGTGTTACCTGTATGATTTACAGGTAGAAGTGTTACCTGTATGATTTACAGGTAGAAGTGTTACCTGTATGATTTACAGGTAGAAGTGTTACCTGTATGATTTACAGGTAGAAGTGTTACCTGTATGATTTACAGGTAGAAGTGTTACCTGTATGATTTACAGGTAGAAGTGTTACCTGTATGATTTACAGGTAGAAGTGTTACCTGTATGATTTACAGGTGAAATGTTACCTGTATGATTTACAGGTAGAAGTGTTACATGTATGATTTACAGGTAGAGGTGTTACCTGTATGATTTACAGGTAGAAGTGTTACCTGTATGATTTACAGGTAGAAGTGTTACCTGTATGATTTACAGGTAGAGGTGTTACCTGTATGATATGCAGGTAGAAGTGTTACATGTATGATTTACAGGTAGAAGTGTTACCTGTATGATTTACAGGTAGAAGTGTTACCTGTATGATTTACAGGTAGAAGTGTTACCTGTATGATTTACAGGTAGAAGTGTTACCTGTATGATTTACAGGTAGAAGTGTTACCTGTATGATTTACAGGTAGAAGTGTTACCTGTATGATTTACAGGTAGAAGTGTTACCTGTATGATTTACAGGTAGAAGTGTTACCTGTATGATTTACAGGTAGAAGTGTTACCTGTATGATTTACAGGTAGAAGTGTTACCTGTATGATTTACAGGTAGAAGTGTTACCTGTATGATTTACAGGTAGAAGTGTTACCTGTATGATTTACAGGTAGAAGTGTTACCTGTATGATTTACAGATAGAAGTGTTACCTGTATGATTTACAGGTAGAAGTGTTACCTGTATGATTTACAGGTAGAAGTGTTACCTGTATGATTTACAGATAGAAGTGTTACCTGTATGATTTACAGGTAGAAGTGTTACCTGTATGATTTACAGGTAGAAGTGTTACCTGTATGATTTACAGGTAGAAGTGTTACCTGTTTATGATTTACAGGTAGAAGTGTTACCTGTATGATTTACAGGTAGAGGTACCTGTATGATTTACAGGTAGAGGTGTTACCTGTATGATTTACAGGTAGAAGTGTTACCTGTATGATTTACAGATAGAAGTGTTACCTGTATGATTTACAGGTAGAAGTGTTACCTGTATGATTTACAGGTAGAAGTGTTACCTGTATGATTTACAGATAGAAGTGTTACCTGTATGATTTACAGGTAGAAGTGTTACCTGTATGATTTACAGGTAGAAGTGTTACCTGTATGATTTACAGGTAGAAGTGTTACCTGTATGATTTACAGGTAGAAGTGTTACCTGTATGATTTACAGGTAGAAGTGTTACCTGTATGATTTACAGGTAGAAGTGTTACCTGTATGATTTACAGGTAGAAGTGTTACCTGTATGATTTACAGGTAGAAGTGTTACCTGTATGATTTACAGGTAGAAGTGTTACCTGTATGATTTACAGGTAGAAGTGTTACCTGTATGATTTACAGGTAGAAGTGTTACCTGTATGATTTACAGGTAGAAGTGTTACCTGTATGATTTACAGGTAGAAGTGTTACCTGTATGATTTACAGGTAGAAGTGTTACCTGTATGATTTACAGGTAGAGGTGTTACCTGTATGATTTACAGGTAGAAGTGTTACCTGTATGATTTACAGGTAGAAGTGTTACCTGTATGATTTACAGGTAGAAGTGTTACCTGTATGATTTACAGGTAGAAGTGTTACCTGTATGATTTACAGGTAGAAGTGTTACCTGTATGATTTACAGGTAGAAGTGTTACCTGTATGATTTACAGGTAGAAGTGTTACCTGTATGATTTACAGGTAGAGTGTTACCTGTATGATTTACAGGTAGAAGTGTTACCTGTATGATTTACAGGTAGAAGTGTTACCTGTATGATTTACAGGTAGAAGTGTTACCTGTATGATTTACAGGTAGAAGTGTTACCTGTATGATTTACAGGTAGAAGTGTTACCTGTATGATTTACAGGTAGAGGTGTTACCTGTATGATATGCAGGTAGAAGTGTTACATGTATGATTTACAGGTAGAGGTGTTACCTGTATGATTTACAGGTAGAAGTGTTACCTGTATGATTTACAGGTAGAAGTGTTACCTGTATGATTTACAGGTAGAAGTGTTACCTGTATGATTTACAGGTAGAAGTGTTACCTGTATGATTTACAGGTAGAAGTGTTACCTGTATGATTTACAGGTAGAAGTGTTACCTGTATGATTTACAGGTAGAAGTGTTACCTGTATGATTTACAGGTAGAAGTGTTACCTGTATGATTTACAGATAGAAGTGTTACCTGTATGATTTACAGGTAGAAGTGTTACCTGTATGATTTACAGGTAGAAGTGTTACCTGTATGATTTACAGGTAGAGGTGTTACCTGTATGATTTACAGGTAGAAGTGTTACCTGTATGATTTACAGGTAGAAGTGTTACCTGTATGATTTACAGGTAGAAGTGTTACCTGTATGATTTACAGGTAGAGGTTACCTGTATGATTTACAGGTAGAAGTGTTACCTGTATGATTTACAGGTAGAAGTGTTACCTGTATGATTTACAGGTAGAAGTGTTACCTGTATGATTTACAGGTAGAAGTGTTACCTGTATGATTTACAGGTAGAAGTGTTACCTGTATGATTTACAGGTAGAAGTGTTACCTGTATGATTTACAGGTAGAAGTGTTACCTGTATGATTTACAGGTAGAGGTGTTACCTGTATGATTTACAGGTAGAGGTGTTACCTGTATGATTTACAGGTAGAAGTGTTACCTGTATGATTTACAGGTAGAGGTGTTACCTGTATGATTTACAGGTAGAAGTGTTACATGTATGATTTACAGGTAGAAGTGTTACCTGTATGATTTACAGGTAGAAGTGTTACATGTATGATTTACAGGTAGAAGTGTTACCTGTATGATTTACAGGTAGAGGTGTTACATGTATGATTTACAGGTAGAAGTGTTACATGTATGATTTACAGGTAGAAGTGTTACATGTATGATTTACAGGTAGAAGTGTTACCTGTATGATTTACAGGTAGAAGTGCACCTGTATGATTTACAGGTAGAAGTGTTACCTGTATGATTTACAGGTAGAGGTGTTACCTGTATGATTTACAGGTAGAAGTGTTACCTGTATGATTTACAGGTAGAGGTGTTACCTGTATGATTTACAGGTAGAAGTGTTACCTGTATGATTTACAGATAGAAGTGTTACCTGTATGATTTACAGGTGAAGTGTTACCTGTATGATTTACAGGTAGAGGTGTTACATGTATGATTTACAGGTGAAGTGTTACCTGTATGATTTACAGGTAGAAGTGTTACCTGTATGATTTACAGGTGAAGTGTTACCTGCATGATTTACAGGTAGAAGTGTTACCTGTATGATTTACAGGTAGAAGTGTTACCTGTATGATTTACAGGTAGAGGTGTTACCTGTATGATTTACAGGTAGAAGTGTTACCTGTATGATTTACAGGTAGAAGTGTTACATGTATGATTTACAGGTAGAAGTGTTACATGTATGATTTACAGGTAGAAGTGTTACCTGTATGATTTACAGGTAGAAGTGTTACCTGTATGATTTACAGGTAGAAGTGTTACCTGTATGATATGCAGGTAGAAGTGTTACCTGTATGATATGCAGGTAGAAGTGTTACATGTATGATTTACAGGTAGAAGTGTTACATGTATGATTTACAGGTAGAAGTGTTACCTGTATGATATGCAGGTAGAAGTGTTACATGTAAAACCTTTAATTAATTCCCGTCCTTCAGACTTTCAACCACAGACTATTTTCGTGGTTTTGTTTAGCAGCACCTTTGCTAGGCTTTTAAAGGTATTAACTCTTTAAACTTTAATGGGATAGTTCATTGAAATAATTTATTCAGATAATTGTTTCCTTACCTCATAAGCAGTCTATGGACTGCTCTAAATCTCTCTTGGACAGATTGTGTGTGTAAACTGGATTCTGTCACGACGGGATTGAATGTACAGGGCAACAAGCAATAGTAGTTCCTGTGTTTGGGTATTTGTCACGGTTTGTTTGGATGCACCCGGATTGGTCACTGATTGTTTGGATGCACCAGGATTGGTCACTGAATGTTTGGATGCACCAGGATTGGTTACTGATTGTTTGGATGCACCAGGATTGGTCACTGATTGTTTGGATGCACCAGGATTGGTTACTGATTGTTTGGATGCACCAGGATTGGTCACTGATTGTTTGGATGCACCAGGATTGGTTACTGATTGTTTGGATGCACCAGGATTGGTCACTGATTGTTTGGATGCACCAGGATTGGTTACTGATTGTTTGGATGCACCAGGATTGGTCACTGATTGTTTGGATGCACCAGGATTGGTCACTGAATGTTTGGATGCACCAGGATTGGTCACTGATTGTTTGGATGCACCAGGATTGGTCACTGATTGTTTGGATGCATCAGGATTGGATGAAGGCGGTGCTTATAATTTGACTGCTTTGCATATGTGGTGAAATTAGCGGTAGGGGAGGGGATTTTGGTTGAGAATTTCCTTTTGTGAGGGTGGAGACTTCGCAAACCAGAACTCCCAATTTCTAATAGGTATGGACACAGAAGTTAATCACGCAGCTGACCAAATTACCCAAGATGTTAGTTCTGGCGTAACCAAGCACAGACTTATTTTAAGAGTGACTGCAATTCACACTTTGGTTTTGCTAGAAAAGTCACTGCCAAGAATTGCTTATGTTAGCATTTTGGGATTAAAAAGACTGTGTCAGAAGTTACACATCATATTATTACAACAGTGTGACTGTTTTGGAATAAAAATGTTCAATACATTTTCTTAAATGTCCTCTGTGTAGTGTGCTTATTGTTTAAACATTGATACGTTCTAGGGGCCATTTTGAGACCTGAAGGAGCTGCTGGAAGGTACTGCAGGAACATCTGCCATTGATACGTTCTAGAAGCCATTTTGAAACCTGAATGAGCTGCTGGAAGGTACTGCAGGAATGTCTGCCAATGGAATGTCCATCTTTTTGTGAGAAATTACACTGGTCACTCAAACCATTTATAAAATATTTATAAAGTATAAAATAGCCCACATTTAGACGAGGTCACGCAAAAACACTTAACTAATACAATTGCTCAGAGGAAGAGATTTATATGGATGCTTTATATGGATCTATATTATATATCTGATTAATGATCTTATGAATCTTTATTAAATACTATTAAAATGTGTTCAGAAATAACTAGGTTACTAACATTTACAAATGTAGGAGTAATGATTAATCGATTATGACTGAACAATTTACTAATCCATTATAAATGCTATATTACGTGAAGTTAATATATAAACACGACCATAATTTGTTTGAAATGGTATTATTTTATACTAATACAATTGCTCAGAGAAATATATTTAGTTTAAAAGGAAGATGCTACCATGATTAGGGATAATCCTGAATGATTATGAGTGAGAAAGTTAGAGGGTCAAAAATCATACCACTAAGACATGCTAACCTCTCACCATTGCCAATAACATGAACTTGATGTAGTCCTTGCATGCTAGGCATATGGGACCAAATACTAAAGGTCTTATTTATAAGAATCTCTAGTGGTGTCAATCATTTTGCACCCTACCTTTTAAATTATTATTATTTAAAACAAACATTTAAACAAAATCTCTTCCTCTGAGCAATTGTATTAGTATAAAATAATATAATTTCAAACACATTTGAGCATTCAATATAGCTCAGTATTTGATTTATTTATTTTATACAGTCGTTATTGCTTATCTTGTTCCCCGGGTGTCGAAGACGTGGATGTGGATTAAGGCTGATTCAGATGTGTTGGGTTAAATGCAGAAGACACATTTCAGTTGGAGGCATTCAGTTGACTAGGTATCACCCTTTCCCTTATCTTTATCAAGCGTGTCAATAATTGAACCCCACTGTATGTCCATTGGTATTTTTGGGGCCTTGTTTACCTTTGGTCTCTGTAAATGCACTCAGGACGATGGTTCTGTTCATGTATGTTTTATATACATGCACCTGACACATTTGAAATGTGTCTGAAATATGCTGTTACTGGCTTTTACAGTCAATTCTCTCTAAAGTAATTCAGAAAGGAAACCATTTTCAGATGCATAGCATATGTAGTAAAAACCAATTTAAAAAGAATATAAGAACAAGAACAAAGATGTCCAAGATAAAACAAAATACATTTATTACGAAAGTATAGGCAGAAATTCACTTCCAAATATGGGATGGAGTTAGAGGTACAAAGCAGTACGTAATAAACTATTGCCCTCTATTGGAGAGAAGAGCTATCTACATTGGCATTTGGTGAAAAGGTTTTGATGATGTATCAGTGATGCTTTTTAGTCAACATCATCAAATGAACAAGCTGTACGTATACCAGTCCTCGAGAGAGAAAAAAAACAAACCCATAAACAATCTGACTTTATATATAAACAGACAAATATATTTAGATTTTCTCAAAACAGTATAAGTCTGTGAATGTGTTGTCACTCAGCGTAAAAAGGTTGGCTGGACTCTCCCCACCTCCAGCCTTTTTAATGTCGTTTTGCTCCGTAATTGGATAACACAGGTTTATCCACAGCAAGCACTTTGTATGAGCAATCCAATTTCACATCCTCCTGAAAGGGAAGCCATTATTCCCTACCAAAGGTTGATACTGTAGTCACCCTGCCACACAAAATGCAGCACAAAATCCTATCAGTGTTTAACCTTGTTACCAAGCAATCTGTATTATTGTCCTATAATTCTATATGTTGCCCTGTCCTCACTATGGCACCAGTTGGCTGGCTGGTATTTGGAAAGATGAAGCACTAGCTGTCTGTTGAGTTTGTTCACAATAATGCCTCAGCAGAATCTGAGGACTTGACTATTATCTTCAGGCATCGTTGTGGGAATTTGGCATCATGGTCCATCTCACTTTTAAAAGAAAATGGATGTCTGTTTGATTAATGTTTTAGTCATGTAGGCCTAGAGTTCAGCAACATGTAGCCTAGCTAGCCTGGGTGTATTTACAGTATGTAAATACTGTGTTGCCTTGCAAGCGGCATCAGTCAATCACAACATTTCAAATATTCACTTCATGTGAAGCTTAAAGAGAAGAGAAAAATACTCACAGCATTTCAAACCACCAAACCAACATACAAGCAGGCTACATATGGTTTCCCTGTAGGGCCGTCGTTGTAAATAAGAATTTGTTCTTAACTGACTTGCCTAGTTAAATAAAGGTTACATTAAAAATACATGTAAAAAAGGGCATATGGGGGAGGATGCCCCATAACAAATCTGGACGTCTCCATAATAACCTAAACATCCATAAATCAATGTAGGTCCAAAGAAAGATGTCGACATTGTAATAACAGATGATAGACACCTGCATGAGTCAATGTGTAATTCAAGCACCACTTGTGACTACGAGAAAGGGATAGCCTAAACCACAAAAGGTTCCTCTCTTTCAGCTGTCACTGGTCAAGAAATGAAAAGTACAGATGCAGGATCTTAATTTGAGCCAGTTTGCTCCATCAGGATAATAATCCTGCAGCAACAGGAAATTACATTTTTTATGTGGATTATAATTAATGTACATCTTTGTAGGGGATGATAAATTACTTGTTAGGGCAAATCAAGTCTGGAAATCTAAAGTGCAAATGACACACTAGAAGCCTTTTTACCCTACAAGTTTGCATTTCCTGCTGTGCAGGACGTTTTTCGGCAACAAAAGAGTGATCATATTAAGATCTTACATCTGTAGCAAACAAGGATTTTCACAACTAATCCCATGAGGGAATCTAGTTTAAACTAAAATAGAACATTTTAATCTGAAGTCTAACAACAGGCTCTCTCAAAACAAACCCAAACAAATTAGCTCTGCTGTTGTCAAGTCCGGTGTTTGCAAATGGATCAAGTTGTTTTCTCCCTCCAATAGAATCGAGCAGGCACCCCCCACCATCCTTTCAGTCCATCGGTCACAGCTGTGTTTGGTTGTGTTATAATTTGCAGATCAAGTGCTTCTAGCTATTAGCCTAATTTTGAGCAAATGTTGATTTGCTTGATTAGATGATGGATTGCGTTTTCATCAGGTAGTACTTGTGTTGATGGGTGTTTGTAGGCTTTTGGCAGTGGTACAGTTCTAGTTATCATGACTGTAGTGGAGAGTGGGGTAAGTTGAGATATTTTATACAATCGGCATCACTCCGTCAAATTAAATACAGTATAATATTATTTCTAACAAATAAATATCTACTTATATTTTAGGATGTTGTTTATCCCTGGAAAAATCTGAATTCAGTTTTGAATTCATGTAAACTTTACAGTTTTGAAAACATAACTTGTCCAAAAAAGAGGTCTCTTTGTACAAATGACCTGGGTATGGTAAAAATTGAGCCACAGGTGAAGGGTAAATTGAGCCGCCCATACATTCCTATACTGAATGAAATATTACTTACTATTTTTTTACAACCATATCTATCTTTTTTTCTCAAACACAATTGCTTTTTTGTCTTTTAATTATTTTAAGATAATTTTAGAACAGGCTCAACACCTAACAAACACATTGTACTTGCTTTTCATATTTTTTAATATAGTCCATTCCCTGTTGCCTTGCCTTCGTCTGGGAGGAAAACACTTCAATTTTCTCAACTTGCCATTGGCTCAACCACAAGGTCAACTTGCCATTGGCTCAACCACGGGCTCAACTTGCCATTGGCTCAACCACGGGCTCAACTTGCCATTGGCTCAACCACGGGCTCAACTTGCCATTGGCTCAACCACGGGCTCAACTTGCCATTGGCTCAACCACGGGCTCAACTTGCCATTGGCTCAACCACGGGCTCAACTTACCATTGGCTCAACCACAGGCTCAACTTGCCATTGGCTCAACCACAGGCTCAACTTGCCATTGGCTCAACCACAGGCTCAACTTACCCCAAGGCCATTGTTTCAACATTGTGACTATATTAGCCCACATCGCTACAAGGATGCACTTTCATGCTAGGTTTAGGACCTCATTGAAGCTTATCGAGACCCCAACTGATTTAGTACAATCTTAAAATGATCTAATTTGTTTTAGACACAAGCATCATGAAACCTCTACTGTAACACATTTATTCATTTGACCTGATGAAAATCTTTTTTTTTTTTTTTGACCTAAGTCGTTTACCACGTTTTCCAGTATGTTCCTTCACTGACTTTGTGCAATTATGATCTCTTCCTAAATATTTGGTCAAATTACGAATTTTGTGTACCATTTGCTAGAAACAAGGGTGGCTCAACTTACCCTTTTTGCTCAACTTACCCCTTTTGGCTCAACTTACCCCACTCTTCCTATGAGTAGCTAGAGACCCATCATTCTCTATTTATCCTGTCTATGTCCCAATTAGTTCTCCTACCTCCCAAAGTGTGCACTTGTTCACTTCCCGCCACTGATTTGAAAGGAAACAACTGGAAATGTGTGAATATGGTGTAAACTCTCTCTAGCACATGGCCCCACCAATCCAATGCTTTTAGATTCGGGAAGTAGAGAATAGACAGAAAGAGACGTTATTGAGACACCCTGTGATCTCTACGAGGCTTTAAGGAGCAATGCAAACCCCATACAGCACATGCCTCAGCACAGTGTCGAATCTGTATTATTGACACCAGTTGGGTGCTATTAGGTGTAAGCATGGCATGTGGGAACAGTGCGTGTTGAAAGGAAATTGATTATAGGCCCAGCTCTGCAGGGAGATGAAATGAAACCAGCAGACAGGGTTAAGGCTACAGTACATGGAGTCTTTGAGAATATGTTCTGAAAACCCTGATATGCTTTTGTTTGTAGCCAGGCATGATTATTGATAGGGATCAGGGAGATGAAATGAAACCAGTAGACGGGGTTAAGGCGACAGTACATGGAGTCTTTGAGAATATGTTCTGAAAACCCTGGCATGATTATTGATAGGGATCAGGGAGATTCCCAGTTCTCCACATAAGACTTAGTCCAAACATAAAACACGACACTTGCACCTTTTCCTATTTGTTTTGCTAAGAATCTTATGACAAGGTGTGAAAGAGCAACATAATCCCAGTATTATCTTCCTATTTAATGCTTGATCAGTCCTATGAGGTTCCCCTCTGATGTCTATTGTCTCTTAAAGTAAGAGGATAACAGCCAAGATACTGTATACAGTACAGTAATATTTTTTTTCTATATCAACCTGCTTATAAAGACAACACAGAATAAATACATTAATAAAATAACTAAGACACTTCTGAAAATGTAACAAGAACATAGAAGAGTTCAAAAAAGACTCAAGACATCTGTGTACGCTGGGGAGTTGAATGTGTTGTTAGGTCTTGTATTTATAGAGGCTGTGGTCCCTGTGAGGGTTGTAAAAGTGTGTATTGGTGTGTTTGTGTGTACCTGCAGCAAAATAATTCATTGTCAACCACTAATACTCAGGTTCCACTTTTGCTTGAATAATCTGTACACCTATTTTGCATTTTCCTATTTCAATAGGGCAGGCAGAGAAACTTTACTCCGGGGAGTTATAACTCGGCTTAAAAGGAAATGTTCAGAACATGAAGAAATTACTAAGTGAATCGGGAAACACAAATTTGTTTACAAGTGGCACTGCTCCCAAATCTGTTTGGAAAAACCAAAACAACTTCCCTAACAGAAACAGAACTGCCGTACGGGAGGCAGGTAGCCTAGTGGTTAAGTAAGGTCATCTGCATGTCTCGAGATGGTGTTAAACCAATAAGACAAAGCTTTTATTTTTGCTTGGGGTAGTTAAAGCAAGTCCTTAGGTCTCAAAACAAAGTTCCTACTATGTTTTCTAATGTATGGATGTGAATATTATCATAGTGAAGAAGAGAGAAAAAAAACCCCCATCAAGATAAGCATTAACGATGACAACAAAAATCTCTCTGGATGTGCATCCGTATCTTAGAGTCTGCCGCCATATAGCTATTTTTGAGACACTTCTAAATGAATAATAACAGAACGAGGAACGCCATGAAAAAAAAAAGAAGTACAGCACGTTTAGTTCTTAAGGTTAAGCCTAGAACATATGCTGTGGTGAGTGAAAGCTGGATGTTTGTTTCCAGGTACTTTGCAGTGTGTTAGTCTACTAATACTGAGAGATTCATATTTCATGCACATTCTCATCCAATTAATATCAAGCAAAGTTGCAGTCTATTTCATATCTGATGAAAACTTGGGGTGGGTACCAATTAGTCTACTGTTAATTATCTCACACTCCTTTGATCTTGACTATGAATACTCTGTCAGACGCTCCCATTTATTCATCATTCTGGATGGGAGACTCTTTGGAGATTGCACAGATTGATGCACATTAAAAATTGGCTTTAGAAGCGAGGCAGAAGCAGCAGTTAGATCCATGTGAGAGCAGCTAGTGCACATAGCTGTTGCATATTCTTTGTGTGTTCCCCTGTCTTCTTCAAGTCAGTACCCCACTGTGAAAACCCGGAGAGTATTTGAGTTTCATGTACACTTTAATTTTCCATTTTGCCTCTCACAGGGGAAGATACCATTCAGCAGGGGTAGACAGGTTCTTTAATTTTCCATTTTGCCTCTCACAGGGGAAGATACCATTCAGCAGGGGTAGACAGGTTCTAGATTCAGCTGCGGGGTGATTTTTTTTGTCAGAGTGGATGTAATTTGTACACTGCAAATTGACCACAACTAAGCCAAAAAAGTACTTCCAAAAAGAACAATAATTTTATACCTTGCTTCTCTTTTTTTTCTTAAAAAAAAAAAAAAATCTGTTTATGACATGAAGCCTAGTTTGGTGACGTAAACCCCCCCCAAAAAAAAAACAGCCTCCCTGTCTAGAGGCAAAGACGTGAATATTTAAACACAGCTCAAGTATGATGAGCTGAACACTGCAGCACCTCCATTTGTGTTACGAGATAATATTCTCAGTTCCTTTTCTGTGATGTGGACAGTAAGTTGAATTGGCTTGACACTGAGGATTAGTATTACTGTCAGAATAGGAGACAACCTAGACAACTGCTATAAGACAGTGTGAACTACCGTGAGAGAAACACAGGAAGGTGCATAGCTTTGTGGTTCCATATTTCACTGGATGGAACTTTTTGTCTGTTTTAACTTCCAAAGAGTTTTATGAAGCTTTATAGATGTTAAATTGCATCGTACTATTCACATTGATACGTTCTACTTTTTATGTGGTAAAAAAATATATATAGATTTTATTTTTATGTGTGATAAACAGCAGGTAGCCTAGTGGTTAGAGCATTGGGCCAGTAAATGAAATGTTGCGTGGATCGACTCCACGAGTTGACAAGGTAAAAATATGTCGTTCTGCCCCTGAACAAGGCAGTTAACCCACTGTTCCCCAGTAGGACGTCATTGTAAATCAGAATTTATTCTTAACTGACTTGCCTAGTTAGGTTTATTTTTTATTTTTTAATCTATCATACTTAAAATGGCAAGCAGCAGGGGTTTTTACTAATGATTGATTTATGTTATATCTCTTTGAACAGGACCAAACAACTTCAATTCTAATACATGTGTGGTTAATCAAAGAACTCAAATCAAAAGGGTATCATTGTGGTAAACACACTAATGTAATATATAAGCTACAGCATCAACTGAAGGACACAGCATCAACTGAAGGACACAGCATCAACTGAAGGACACAGCATCAACTGAAGGACACAGCATCAACTGAAGGACACAGCATCAACTGAAGGACACAGCATCAACTGAAGGACACAGCATCAACTGAAGGAAAGCCTGTTTGTCAAAGTCGTGGTATTAAACTCAACAAAATCTGTGTCCCTGAAGAAAAAGTTTTCAAGCTAAATTTGATGTTTGTTCCCTTAAGGAAAGGTTTTGAAGCAAAATCTGTGTCCCACAAGGAAAGGTTTCAATGAAAATCCCACTGAAGGACCCCACTCAAGGGTAAAGGATCATCTCCAACGGGGAGAGGAGCATCTCCAAGTCATGTCCAAAGCCTTAGCTGGAACTAACCATGGCAGCCCTGAATACATCACAAGACATTTGGAGGAAGGGAAAGAGAGAGAGAGTCAGGGGGAGAGCGAGCGAGTCAGAGAGAGTCAGGGGGAGAGTGAGCGAGTCAGAGAGAGTCAGGGGGAGAGCGAGCGAGTCAGAGAGAGTCACAAGTGAATGACCACTTAAGAAATGTTCAAATGTGTCCATAGAAAATCATAAATCCACAGAGACATCAAGTGGCAGGCAATCCAACCCAGACAGGTATTTGTTGCATGGCACACGGTCATGAAGCCCGCCATTTTAATTAAACAGATGGGCTTTACGGAATGAATTAACGAATACATAATCGTTGTAGCTTTTTTTTATGTGTTCAAGAAGTGGAACAATTACTGTTTGATTGCTTTTTAGAATTAGCCATATCTCTGAGATAAAGCCTTGTATCAGACCTGTGCCAATTATTTAATTTCAACTCAGTTAATCAATATGTTACGCTTTTCAAATGTTGGGGTGTAAGCAGAAGCCTGCATCCTGTTCTCCATTTGCCTGTTGATGGGATAACATATGGACAAAGGAAATAAAAACAACTAATGGTGTTCATAATTTGGCTTCAGCACTGACTTTATGGTAGTAAAGTACAATACAAAAACATGATTTATTTCATTTTAAAAGAACAATATTAAAGTATAATCCAGTGTTGCCCCAGTTTCAGATAGGAAGTCATGGACATAGCTAAAGCACCACCAGTGATATCAGAAGACTTACCACACATCACAGTCTCCTGAGAATGTGCTAATTAGAGGTTTGGAATCTGCAGCCATGCTACTCCAAGTTTTTATGCCTCTGTCACTTCCTATCCAGTCAATTGGATTGGAAATATCCCAAGAACAACCTACATATTTAGTTCTCCTTCTGCAAAAACAGGTCAGGCTGAGTTTTCAGGATATGGAATGATTCTAATTATTGGGGGATCCAATGGGAACAGAATACTGGCCTCCTTTATTTTTGACCTGCTGACCCAGCCTCTAGACGTGGCTAGCACAACGACTCGCTCTCACAGACCTGCTGACCCATCCTCAGGACGTGGCTAGCACAATGACTCGCTCTCACAGACCTGCTGACCCATCCTCAGGACGTGGCTAACACAACGACTCGCTCTCACAGAAAGGCTGACCCATCTTCTAGACGTGGCTAGCACAACGACTCACTCTCACAGACCTGCTGACCTATCCTCTACACGTGGCTAGCACAACGGCCCACTGTCACAGACAGGGTATGTTTGTTTTTACTCTAGATTGGCTTGTCCTGGTGAGGCCTTTGAACAAGAAGCTGGAATGATTAAATCGTATTGAAATTATGAATAAGTAGATCTGAGAGATGTCAACTCTGATCTTCTCACGACGTTGTCTTCTTCGTCTTCTTCATCTTCTTCGTCTTCTTCAACGTCTTCTTCTTCTTCTTAAAAAGAAAATAAACAGGCTGTTGCTTTCCAACAAGGATCTGGACGTCTGAGTCTGAGGCTTCAGTCAGATAACTGTACAAATACTCTCACAGACCTGCAGACCCAGCCATTAGACATGGTTAGCACAACGACCCACTCTCACAGACCCAGGCATTAGACATGGCTAGCACACCGACCCACTCTCACAGACCTGCAGACCCAGCCATTAGATGCAGTTAGCACAACGGCCCACTCTCACAGACCCAGCCATTAGACACGGCTAGCACAACAACCCACTCTCACAGACCTGCAGACCCAGATATTAAACATAGGTAGCACAACGACCCACTCTCACAGACCTGCAGACCCAGCCATTAGACATTGTCTAGACCTGCAGACCCAGACATAGACCCACTCTCACAGACCTGCAGACCCAGATATTAAACATAGGTAGCACAACGACCCACTCTCACAGACCTGTAGACCCAGCCATTAGACATGGTTAGCACAACGACCCACTCTCACAGACCTGCAGACCCAGGCATTAGACATGGTTAGCACAACGACCCACTCTCACAGACCTGCAGACCCAGATATTAAACATAGGTAGACACAAGATGCAGACCCACTCTCACAGACCTGTAGACCCAGGCATTAGACATGGTTATTAAACATAGCTAGCACAACGACCCACTCTCACAGACCCAGGCATTAGACATGGTTAGACCTGTAGACCCAGATATTAAACATAGCTAACAACGACCCACTCTCACAGACCCAGGCATTAGACATGGTTAGCACAACGACCCACTCTCACAGACTTGCAGACCCAGGCATTAGACATGGTTAGCACAACGACCCACTCTCACAGACCCAGGCATTAGACATGGCAGTAGCACAACGACCCACTCTCACAGACCTGCAGACCCAGGCATTAGACATGGTTAGCACAACGACCCACTCTCACAGACCTGCAGACCCAGGCATTAGACATGGTTAGCACAATGACCCACTCTCACAGACCTGCAGACCCAGGCATTAGACATGGCTAGTGGACATGGATATTGTTCCAAGTTCATTTCTATTAATGATAGCGTAATGACATGCCGTAAAACAAAACACAGTTTCTCATAACCAAATACTACACCAGACCTCCAGCAGGCATGCTCATTAGCAAGGGACCACTTTCCATTGACCTCTGTCTCTGTGTAGACTATATATATATATATATATTTACTAATCTTGAAAATAAATCACATCTCTGGCTAGTAGAAAACAAGCTCCAAATCACAACCCCTTCAGTTTGAGGGATCTAGTTGAATGCATGCTTGGTTCATTGTCTCTGTGTGTCGAACCTTCCAAATTCCCTTGTATATGTGTGTGTCTGTCTACAGGCAGTGGTTCAGAACGTCTCCTAAATGTAATACACAGTTAGCAGGTCAGCGCAGTGGAGCTTCACTATAGCTGTCAGAGGATTGATGCCAAATTTATCATATTTCTGAATTCTGTATTTTAGTCCTGTGAAGCAAAAGTGGAATACTGATGTTGTGATTGACAAGCTGCTTTTCCCGAACGGAAATTCGAAAATGGAGTATTCCATATTCATTGCCTGATTTAAATTCTACAACTGTACATCAGTTGACTTCACAATATAAGGGAACGTGTCCTATTCAACATCTCATAGAGTTGCCATCGTGGACCATTGAATGTGGTGATAACAAGGGTGGGTTAGTACACTACTGTGATGGTAGGATGTTTTAGTTTGTCAAAGTATCAAGGTTTATGTTTGTGTCGGTAGGTCCAACGTCCAATGTTTTCCTAAGTGTTACTCACATGGAAAAGGTTGATGGGACTGTGATGACTGAACTCTAAGGGCAGGTTTCACGGACCCAAACCTGGTCATGAACTAAAAAGCATGATCAGTGTCCAGGAAACTGGCCCTTGACCTATCCCTTGTACTGAAGAGAGAGACTACAGTCAGTGGTAGTTACAAATGCAGATAGGACAGTCATACATTTTGAAACACTAGTAATGTACCATGTTGTATAATGCAACTCTAAATGATATGCCTTTTAAAGTCAATTGGGCATAGCAGCCTTAACATTTCACTACAATAGGACCCAGCAGCATTGACCATATATTTCTTCATATTCACTTAAATTCAATCATCCCCAACCACACAGGTTTTTGGCTTGGCTTGTTTACTAAACATTTGTTCAACATATTGTACTCTGTCCCTTAAGGCTATAGGAGTGATAATCTCTGCACGTACCCCATTGTTTGTTTGTTTTATCGAGCAGCCTTAGGGCCTTCACAGTACAGCACATTTTCACAGTGCACTAGACTAATCGCTGTTTTCCATCTTGTGAGGTAATACTTAAGAACACATGGAACAGCCTTGTAAGCCGTTTCAACTGCCTGAGCTGTGAAAGACGTGTGTCAGACAGCTCCCCAGGCCAAACATGATGTGTGTGCTACCATAAGTATTACATTGGAGAAGAAATCTATGAGAGCAAACACTGTCAGTGCAGTGTGCAAACGGCAGGGGTCTATCCTATGAATGGTTCAAGTTGGGTCCACAGAGAGAGAGTTACTCTGAGTAGTTCCTCAGACAGTCTGTACAGGTGTATTTCTGGAGGGAAATGGCCTGGCAGCTACTGCCTGTCAACCCTCTACAAGTTATTTGAGATACCTGATTTAATGTAGTAGTTTGCAGGTGATGAAGTTGGACATTGTGAGGAATGTATAGGCCACCCCCAAAAAAATCCATTGTGATTACCTCATCTTTGGTTTTGAATAAATACCATGAAACAATATGATATGTCTGAAAACATGTGATAAGTAATGTCTGCCTGTTAGTCCAACTTCTACAGTACATGGCATCCTGTTATTTTTAGCTGTTGTTGTTGAACAGTTGAACAATGGCCCCCTAGTCCCTTCTATACATGACGTCAGAGCTCAGTCCATCCAGTAACATGCTATTCATGACGTCAGAGCTCAGTCTGTCCAGTAACATGCTATTCATGACGTCAGAGCTCAGTCTGTCCAGTAACATGCTATACATGACGTCAGGGTCTGACCAGTAACATGCTATACATGACGTCAGAGCTCAGTCTGTCCAGTAACATGCTATACATGACGTCAGAGCTCAGTCTGTCCAGTAACATGCTATACATGACATCAGAGCTCAGGGTCTGTCCAGTAACAGGCTATACATGATGTCAGAGCTCAGTCTGTCCAGTAACATGCTATACATGACATCAGAGCTCAGGGTCTGTCCAGTAACAGGCTATACCTGACGAGGGGCTCAGTCTGTTCAGTAACATGCTATACATGACGTCAGGGTCTGACCAGTAACATGCTATACATGACGCAGGGCTCAGTCTGTTCAGTAACATGCTATACATGACGTCAGAGCTCAGGGTCTGTCCAGTAACATGCTATACATGACGAGGGGCTCAGTCTGTTCAGTAACATGCTATACATGAAGTCAGAGCTCAGGGTCTGTCCAGTAACATGCTATACATGACATCAGGGTCTGTTCAGTAACATGCTACAGGGTCAGAGCTCAGTCTGTCCAGTAACATGCTATACATGACGTCAGGGTCTGTCCAGTAACATGCTATACATGACATCAGGGTCTGTTCAGTAACATGCTACACGTGACGTCAGAGCTCAGGGTCTGTCCAGTAACATGCTACACGTGACGTCAGAGCTCAGGGTCTGTCCAGTAACATGCTATACATGACGAGGGGCTCAGTCTGTTCAGTAACATGCTATACATGACGTCAGAGCTCAGGGTCTGTCCAGTAACATGCTATACATGATGTCAGAGCTCAGGGTCTGTCCAGTAACATGCTATACATGACATCAGAGCTCAGGGTCTGTCCAGTAACATGCTATACATGATGTCAAAGCTCAGGGTCTGTCCATTAACATGCTATACATGACGTCAGAGCTCAGTCTGTCCAGTAACATGCTATACATGACATCAGAGCTCAGGGTCTGTCCAGTAACATGCTATACATGACATCAGGGTCTGTCCAGTAACATGCTATACACGATGTCAGAGTCTGTCCAGTAACATGCTATACATGACATCAGAGCTCAGGGTCTGTCCAGTAACATGCTATACATGACATCAGAGCTCAGTCTGTCCAGTAACATGCTATACATGACATCAGTCTGTCCAGTAACATGCTATACATGACGTCAGGGTCTGTCCAGTAACATGCTATAGACGATGTCAGAGTCTGTCCAGTAACATGCTATAGACGATGTCAGAGTCTGTCCAGTAACATGCTATACAGGACATCAGAGCTCAGGGTCTGTCCAGTAACATGCTATACATGATGTCAAAGCTCAGGGTCTGTCCATTAACATGCTACACGTGACGTCAGGGTCTGTCCAGTAACATGCTATACCTGACGTCAGGGTCTGACCAGTAACATGCTATACATGACGTCAGAGCTCAGTCTGTCCAGTAACATGCTATACATGACGTCAGAGCTCAGTCTGTCCAGTAACATGCTATACATGACGTCAGAGCTCAGTCTGTTCAGTAACATGCTATACATGACGTCAGGGCTCAGTCTGTTCAGTAACATGCTATACATGACGTCAGAGCTCAGTCTGTTCAGTAACATGCTATACATGACGTCAGAGCTCAGGGTCTGTCCAGTAACATGCTATACATGACGTCAGAGCTCAGTCTGTCCAGTAACATGCTATACATGATGTCAGAGCTCAGGGTCTGTCCAGTAACATGCTATAGACGATGTCAGGGTCTGTCCAGTAACATGCTATACATGATGTCAGAGCTCAGGGTCTGTCCAGTAACATGCTTTACATGACGTCAGAGATCAGGGTCTGTCCAGTAACATGCTATACATGACGTCAGAGATCAGGGTCTGTCCAGTAACATGCTATACATGACGTCAGAGCTCAGTCTGTCCAGTAACATGCTATACATGACGTCAGAGCTCAGGGTCTGACCAGTAACATGCTATACATGACGTCAGAGCTCAGGGTCTGACCAGTAACATGCTATACATGACATCAGAGCTCAGGGTCTGTCCAGTAACATGCTATACATGACGTCAGGGTCTGTTCAGTAACATGCTATACATGACGTCAGAGTCTGTCCAGTAACATGCTATGCATGACATCAGAGCTCAGGGTCTGTCCAGTAACATGCTGTACATGACGTCAGAGTCTGTCCAGTAACATGGCGGCCAAAGAAAGAATTGGTTTTGGGGGTGACCAGAAAGATATACCTGCTGGAGCGTGTGCTACAGGTGGGTGATGCTATGGTGACCAGCGAGCTGAGATAAGGGGGGACTTTACCTAGCAGGGTCTTGTAGATGACATGGAGCCAGTTGGTTTGGCAACGAGTATGAAGTGAGGGCCAGCCAACGAGAACATACAGGTAGCAATGGTGGGTAATATATGGGGCTTTGGTGACAAAACGGATGGCACTGTGATAGACTGCATCCAATTTTTTGAGTAGGGTATTGGAGGCTATTTTGTAAATGACATCGGCGAAGTCAAGGATTGGTAGGATGGTCAGTTTTACAAGGGTATGTTTGGCAGCATGAGTGAAGGATGCTTTGTTGCGAAATAGGAAGCCAATTCTAGATTTAACTTTGGATTGGAGATGTTTGATGTGGGTCTGGAAGGAGAGTTTACAGTCTAACCAGACACCTAGGTATTTGTAATTGTCCACGTATTCTAAGTCAGAGCCGTCCAGAGTAGTGATGTTGGACAGGCGGGCAGGTGCTGGCAGCGATCGGTTGAAGAGCATGCATTTAGTTTTACTTGTATATAAGAGCAATTGTAGGCCAAGGAAGGAGAGTTGTATGGCATTGAATCTTGCCTGGAGGGTTGTTAACACAGTGTCCAAAGAAGGGCCAGAATTGTACAGAATGGTGTCGTCTGCTTAGAGGTGGATCAGAGACTCACCGGCAGCAATAGCGACATCATTGATGTATACAGAGAAGAGAGTCGGTCCACCCCCATAGAGACTGCCAGAGGTCCGGACAGCAGACCCTCCGATTTGACACACTGAACTCTATCAGAGAAGTTGTTGGTGGACCAGGCGAGGCAATCATTTGAGAAACCAAGGCTGTCGAGTCTGCCGATGAGGATGTGGTGATTGACAGAGTCGAAAGCCTTGGCCAGATCAATGAATACGGTTTCTTAACGATGGTGGTTAAGATATCGTTTAGGACCTTGAGCGTGGCTGAGGTACACCCATGACCAGCTCTGAAACCAGATTGCATAGCAGAGAGGGTATGGTGAGATTCGAAATGGTCAGTAATCTGTTTGTTGACTTGGCTTTCAAAGACCTTAGAAAGGCAGAGTAGGATAGATATAGGTCTGTAGCAGTTTGGGTCAAGAGTGACCCCCCCTTTGAAGAGGGGGATGACCACAGCTGCATTCCAATCTTTGGGAATCTCAGACGACACGAAAGAGAGGTTGAACAGGCTAGTAATAGGAGTGGCAACAATTTCGTCAGATGATTTTAGAAAGAAAGGGTCCAGATTGTCTTGCTGATTTGTAGGGGCCCAGAATTTGCAGCTCTTTCAGAACATCAGCTGACTGGATTTGGGAGAAGGAGATATGGGGAAGGCTTGGGCGAGTTGCTGTGGGGGGTGCAGTGCTGTTGACCGGGTTAGGGGTAGCCAGGTGGAAAGCATGGCCAGCCGTAGAAAAATTATTGTTGAAATTCTCAATTATAGTGGATTTAACAGTGGTGACAGTGTTTCCTATCTGTAGTGCAGTGGCCAGCTGGGAGGAGGTGTTCTTATTCTCCATGGACTCTGCAGTGTCCCAGAACTTTTTTGGGTTAGTGTTGCAGAAAGCTAATTTCTGCTTGAAAAAGCTAGCCTTGGCTTTTCTAACTGCCTGTGTATAATGGTTTCTAGCTTCCCTGAAAAGCTGCATATCACGGGGGCTGTTCGATGCTAATGCAGAACGCCATAGAATGTTTTTTTTGTGTTGGTTAAGGGCAGTCAGGTCTGGGGAGAACCAAGGGCTATATCTGTTCCTGGTTCTAAATTTATTGAATGGGGCATGCTTACTTAAGATGGTTAGGAAGACATTTAAAATAACCAGGCATCCTCTTATGACGGGATGAGATCAATATCCTTCCAGGATACCCTGGCCAGGTCGATTAGAAAGGCCTGCTCGCTGAAGTGTTTCAGGGAGCATTTGACAGTGATGAGTGGAGGTCGTTTGACCGCTGACCCATTACGGATGCAGGCAATGAGGCAGTGATCGCTGAGATCTTGGTTGAAGACAGCAGAGGTGCATTTAGAGGGCAAGTTGGTTAGGATGATATCTATGAGGGTGCCCGTGTTTACGGCTTTGGGGAGGTACCTGGTAGGTTCATTGATAATTTGTGTGAGATTGATAGCATCAAGCTTAGATTGTAGGATGGCTGGAGTGTTAAGCATGTTCCAGTTTAGGTCGCCTAGCAGCACGAGCTCTGAAGATAGATGGGGGAAAATCAGTTCACATATGGTGTCCAGAGCACAGCTGGGGGCAGAGGGTGGTCTGTAGCAGGCGGCAACGGTGAGAGACTTATTTTTAGTGAGGTGGATTTTGAAAAGTAGAAGTTCAAATTGTTTGGGTACAGACCTGGATAGTAGGACAGAGCTCTGCAGGCTATCTTTGCAGTAGATTGCAACACTGCCCCATTTGGCAGTTCTATCTTGTCTGAAAATGTTGTAGTTTGGGATGAAAATTTCAGAATTTTTGGTGGTCTTCCTAAGCCAGGATTCAGTCACAGCTAGAACATCCGGGTTGGCAGAGTGTGCTAAAGTAGTGAATAAAACAAACTTAGGGAGGAGGCTTCTAATGTTAACCAAGGCTATTACGGTTACAGAAGTCATCAAAAGAGAGTGCCAGGGGAATAGGAGTTGAGCAGGCACTGCAGGGCCTGGATTCACCTCTACATCACCAGAGGAAAAGAGGAGAAGTAGGATATGGCTACGGCTAAAAACAATGAGAATTGGTCGTCTAGAACGTCGGGAACAGAGAGTAAAAGGAGGTTTCTGGGGGCGATAAAATAGCTTCAAGGTATAATGTACAGACAAAGGTATGGTAGGATGTGAATACAGTGGAGGTAAACCTAGGTATTGAGTGATGATGAGAGAGATACTGTCTCTAGAAACATAGTTGAAACCAGGTGATGTCATCGCATGTGTGGGTGGTGGAACTAATAGGTTGGATAAGGTATAGTGAGCAGGACTAGAGGCTCTACAGTGAAATAAGCCAAGGAGAGGCATGCTTAGTCGAGTGATAAAAAGGGTCCAGTGAGTAGTGAGGTTGGTTGGGGTCACGGCGATTCAGACAGCTAACCGGGCAAGCTAGCATAGGATGGAGGTCGGTTTTTAGCCACCTCGTGTGTTTCCGTCGGTAGGATTAGTGGGGTTTCGTGTGGTAGAGGGGATAAAATAAAGAAAAAAGCCCAAGAAAAAAGAAAAAATGTCCGATAGGTTTATTCAGATAGCAGCCGATAAGACAGCTAACGATTAGCGGACCGCAGTTGGGCGTTCAGGTAACGTCGCGATGGAGGAGCCAGCTGGATAACTCCCTCGGGCAGAGAACGTCGGTGGTCCAGTTGTGAAGGCCCGGTGGGGCTCCGCGTTGGCATTAAAACGGGTCCGGATAGGTGATTGTAGCCCAGGAGTGACTGACGGAACTCTTCAGCTGGCTAGCTCCTTAATAATTGATGTTTGCTCCGGAATCGACGTAAGCTGATAGTCACACGGATAGCAGCTAGCTAGCTGCGAGATCCAGGTATAAATGTCCAGAGCTTGCAGTTGAAATCCGGGGACTTGGAGAGAAAAATAGGTCCGGTATGTTCCGGTCCGAGCCGCGCCGTACAAAACTGGCGATAGATTTTCGAGCTAAAGGATAGCTGACGACCACAAACCGTGGTTAGCTGAATACTAACGATTAGCCAGTAAAGAAGCTAACTAGCTTCTGGCTAGCTTCTGGTTAGCTTCTGTCTAGCTTCTGGCTAGCTTCTGGTTAGCTTCTATGGAGGATTACAGATATGAGGTAAATAATACTTATAAATTGGTGAGGCAGGTTTCAGGAGAATGTTTTGAAGATGAGTTTATGGAAAAGAAAAAATATATATAAAAAAGGTATGCGAAGAAAGTTGTAAATATATATATATATATATACGGGACAAAAGACGTCTGACTGCTATGCCATCTTGGTGACTATGTAATGCACCACAACACAGGCACCTGAATGCACTCATGAGTCCTTTCTATGTGCATCAAAATTACGATCTGTTTCTTTGAATTGCATTGTGTAAGCCTAACACTGTAAGATCCTATTTATAACAAAGCGTGTCATGTTTGAAATAGAACAAGCTTTCAATTCATGCCCACCTGACCCAGATTGTAATTTATAATGGCCAGTTTCTGGATTGCATTAACAACAACAGTAATTGTGTGATTGCAGGAATGCAACAACTACAAATGTGCTTGTTCTAGTTCCTCAAAGCCACAGCTAGGAGAGCTCTGAGTCATTTGAGTCATAAAAGTGCATTAAAATAGCAAACTTTGCACACTTTGGAGAGGTGTGTGTGTCCACTTGGAGACCCCAGTTAGTCCTCTCACTCAAACCCTTGTTTTGTCTTATGTTGTACCTACACCCCACATTTACCAGGAATAGTCAGGTTACTGAATGAATCCAGAGTATTTTCATTAAGTACAGTAAATGTGAAATGCACATCAAATCAACAGGGAAATGTTTGGATTCAGTCTAGTGTCAGGTGAACTGTTGTGTCCTCTCACTTTTTGATCTAATACTTGTCCCATTATCTCTAAACTGTTCCCTTTCAATTGCTACCATAGTTACGCATGTGCTTTTTATATTACTTCTGTAAGAAACATTTACACATAGCCCTATCCATAAAAGGCTAGTTGCATATCACGGGTCTAAAAGGTTCTAAAAGGTTTGCCAAACTGATCAGACAACCCAGGAATAAACACAGGTTTACATTGAGCTGAGACTGATTGAAGTAAATCAGGGCCCTTTAACATGTGTGTGAGACCGCATAATTTCTCCCCGAGACCATTTACAATCTGACAAGCCATAATGAGTGCCGGTAGACTTATTGCCCTGAAAGATAAACTTTAATCAAGCTCTTTTGCCTGTCCTCTGTTTGAGCATGCCCAGGCATATCCTGCGGTGTATGCGCCGATGTGGAAGCAAATAGCAAACGGGAAGTCATTTAAGATTTTTCATTTAAATGTGAAGGCCCTCTCTAATATAATCACCTAGGAGATTGTCAGCAGTGACCCTCCAATCAATCAGTGTGTGATTCATTTTAATCACAGAAGGGTACGTCATTAATGAGACCTCATATTGTCCAATTTAAGATTTGGTAGGGCGTACTGGAATGTTCCACACAGACCTCTATTTCATTATGCTTTGTTCATATCCCACAGGTGCTTGTACAACTTAAACAGTGTCATGTATAGTGAATAGTGATTGTCTACTTTGATAAACAAATTAAATTAATGTCTGTCTGTCTTTATATTTGACTTCCATAAGGCATAGGATCATAGGCTGCAAATATTACGCCAATACTTTACATAACCTTATACTGAACATGGTACAATTGATCTCCATCAGCAAATTTGAAAAATATATACAAATTATTAATTTAATCTTATATAGAGGACTTAATGCATTTGTCATTTTTAATAATACAAATGCAATAATGAATCACATTTTCCCTCTACTATGCCCTGTCTGGATTATCATAGCCTGATGCAGAATTCAGCAGGCAGCATCCGAATGTCTTCAATACAAGATTATCAACTGACAAAGGTTTTTGGAGGTTTTCAGGCTGATTATTGACTGCAGGCGGAGATTAAATGTGGGAACTGCAACATAGCTGATAGTTTGGTTATCTCTCTTTGTTGAACTAAATGAAAATCATGGCCAGAATCCAGATTAACAGAATGTGAGCACATTACTGATGTCTTCTTGTTTTTTTTCTTCTTTTCTGATTGGCATAGAAATCAGTGGATTGACCTCCTTTACAGACGGCAGGGTGAAATGAACTCCTCCACTAACCCAGCTAAGTAAGCATCCTAATTTACAGGTGGA
The DNA here is from genome assembly GCF_018296145.1 of Oncorhynchus tshawytscha. Taxonomy (NCBI): domain Eukaryota; kingdom Metazoa; phylum Chordata; class Actinopteri; order Salmoniformes; family Salmonidae; genus Oncorhynchus; species Oncorhynchus tshawytscha. The sequence continues at coordinate 38,811,849 of NC_056449.1, read as the reverse complement.
GGGGAGAGCAAATTACTTTTTATTGAACAAAACTGACAAAAATTTGAAGGAACTAATGGTCATGTGAGTTCTGTGTAGGAAGTACAGTGTGTAAATGGCAACAAACCAAAAAACTCTGAAAGTAATACAACTCTGCTATACCCACATCATTGATGCCTAGGGAAGGATGTAGGTGAATACATCATGTGTTGCCATCAAGCATCTACAACGTGGTTCTAACCAAACATTCTAGAATGATTGTATTGTGACCCTATCAAAACTCTAGTAAACAGTTTAATATCAACCAACCTGGGGCATTCTTGTATCTTCTCTTTCCTTTGGAAAGTTTATGCAGTCACATTTTCACCCATCTTTGAAAAACAATTTATTTTTAAATGTTTTGTTAACCTGGTGTGCCCATCCCCTTGTGCTCTCAGCATAGTGGAATAGCGTCGTCATTTGTATCCAAAACGGGGACACTGGATTTAGCTACCCGGTGACAAAATCACAGTCGACATTGAGATTGTTGAGGGCACATTTGCCTTGACTAGAATGTACACCCAGGGGGAGTTGCCAACGTATGTGTCAGGGAAATGACAATGTCTCCTGAATTTCTTGGCTGCTCCGATCTTTCAGAAACAGTTAACGCCAAACGAGAGTTCAAATGTAGGCCTAGAACACCACAAGTAACCTTGCTAAGGTGGTAATGCAGATGCAATTTCCCTTTAGTATGCTGTTCTACCGGAGGAAGCTAGAGAGTTGAACTTTGTGTACTTTAAAGACAGATGAATACAGATGTGATGTAAATATTGGTAACCCAGGTGTCAAACACATTTAACACTTTACAGAGTGGTGCCATGAATCACCACATAAAATTGTGTTTTACACTGATGTCTTTGAATTGTTAAACTGCAACGTGTAACTTTTTAGGCCACTCGACCAAATTCACATAGAAAACGTGTGCTATAAATATGTCATTTACATTGAAAGCAAGTTTAAGACAGACAGACAGACAGACAGACAGACAGACAGACAGACAGACAGACAGACAGACAGACAGACAGACAGACAGACAGACAGACAGACAGACAGACAGACAGACAGACAGACAGACAGACAGACAGACAGACAGACAGACAGACAGACAGACAGACAGACAGACAGACAGACAGACAGACAGACAGACAGACAGACAGACAGGGATGGCAGTGAAGACTATTCAAGGGTTACTATTCAAATCGTTTCTCTAATTTGTCGAGGTAAGGCCAGTCAAAAGAGATTTTGCTGAAGCATTAAATAAGTTCAGTGATCTCAGTTTTAATGTAAAACAGCTCACTGTAGCCCTATAGAGTAAATGATTAACAACAGCTCACTATAGCCCCACAGAGGGCATGATTAACAACAGCTCACTATAGCCCTATAGAGGGCATGATTAACAACAGCTCACTATAGCCCTATAGAGGGCATGATTAACAACAGCTCACTATAGCCCTACAGAGGGCATGATTAACAACAGCTCCCTATAGCCCCACAGAGGGCATGATTAACAACAGCTCACTATAGCCCTACATAGGGCATGATTAACAACAGCTCCCTATAGCCCTATAGAGGGCATGATTAACAACAGCCCTATAGCCCCACAGAGGGCATGATTAACAACAGCTCACTATAGCCCCACAGAGGGCATGATTAACAACAGCTCACTATAGCCCTACATAGGGCATGATTAACAACAGCTCACTATAGCCCTATAGAGGGCATGATTAACAACAGCTCACTATAGCCCCACAGGGGCATGATTAACAACAGCTCACTATAGCCCTATAGAGGGCATGATTAACAACAGCTCACTATAGCCCCACAGAGGGCATGATTAACAACAGCTCACTATAGCCCTATAGAGTAAATGATTAACAACAGCTCACTATAGCCCCACAGAGGGCATGATTAACAACAGCTCACTATAGCCCCACAGAGGGCATGATTAACAACAGCTCACTATAGCCCTATAGAGGGCATGATTAACAACAGCTCACTATAGCCCTACAGAGGGCATGATTAACAACAGCTCACTATAGCCCTATAGAGTAAATGATTAACAACAGCTCACTATAGCCCCACAGAGGGCATGATTAACAACAGCTCACTATAGCCCTATAGAGGGCATGATTAACAACAGCTCACTATAGCCCTATAGAGGGCATGATTAACAACAGCTCACTATAGCCCTACAGAGGGCATGATTAACAACAGCTCCCTATAGCCCCACAGAGGGCATGATTAACAACAGCTCACTATAGCTCTACAGAGGGCATGATTAACAACAGCTCACTATAGCCCTATAGAGGGCATGATTAACAACAGCTCACTATAGCCCTACAGAGGGCATGATTAACAACAGCTCCCTATAGCCCCACAGAGGGCATGATTAACAACAGCTCACTATAGCTCTACAGAGGGCATGATTAACAACAGCTCACTATAGCCCCACAGAGGGCATGATTAACAACAGCTCACTATAGCCCTATAGAGGGGATGCCCAGAAGGGTCAGCTTACCAGGACCATTGGCTCTGTGCTGTAAGAAATGCTGACTTGGAAGTGGCAGTAACCTCAAGGTTAGAGAGAAGTGGGCCTGTAAATTTTCTGGAGGATTGCCAGTTTTGAATTTCCAGAGCTAGAGGGGGAAACCTGTAGGGAAAGGAATAAACACATTTAAAAAAAAAAAAAAAAATTACCTTTATTTTACTAGGCAAGTCATTTAAGAACAAATTCTTATTTTCAATGATGGCCTAGGAACAGTGGGTTAACTGCTTGTTCAAGGGCAGAATGACAGATTTTGTACCTTGTCAGCTCAGGGATTTGAACTTGCAACCTTTTGGTTACTAGTCCAATGCTCTAACCACTAGGCTACACTGCCACCCCATTCAGATGTGTGTACACTACACAAGGGTATGTAGAAGGGAGCTAGTGGTTCTTCAGTGTGACATCATAACACGCTGGGATTCTCCATCAAGCACTAACAGGGACCACAAGGAATCTACATCACCAATTGTGCCATAGTGGTACTACTACGAGTCAGTCTGCCTTAAAAATAGACTAATTAGCACCAAAGGAGGAGCTGGCCATATAATTATTCTGCTCCTCTAAGCATGTGTTTTACAGAAGAATGTGTGTCTAATGATAAAGCCAGCACCAAATGCAAGCTGTTAAAGTCCCACGCAGACCAAGGCTACCATTAACATGAATAACCCAGCAGAGTGAGACTCTCTGGGCTAGTCTGGAATCATGTACAGTGATAACAAACAAATCCAGGTCAGAGGCTCTGTGGCGACACTAGGGGATAAATCACAGCAGCTTCCAGTCTCAGGCTTGCGTCCTAAATTGCACTGTATACACTTTATAGTGAACTACTTTTAAAAAGGGACCCTATGGGTAGGGCTCTAAAGTAGTGCCCTATAAAGGGGTGCCATTTGGAAAGCAGAGTCAGTCTCGGTCATGTACATGTGCTTGTTAACTCTTCTAATTTTCACTGATGTCAGATATCACTAAGCCCTGGCCTTGCAATCTACATGGTGAATTTTCTCATAATCGAAGTGACACTAGAAATGAAGCAGAATAGATATTCCAGGGGACTATACCTACCAGTGGCGGTTCTAGACCATTTCAACCGGGGGGGGAGGGAAAGTTAGGGCCAGTTGTACTGTTAGAGGGGCCATTTGTACTGTTAGAGGGGCCAGCTGTACTGTTAGAGGGGCCAGCTGTACTGTTAGAGGGGCCAGTTGTACTGTTAGAGGGGCCAGTTGTACTGTTAGAGGGGCCAGTTTTACTGTTAGAGGGGCCAGTTGTACTGTTAGAGGGGCCAGCTGTACTGTTAGAGGGGCCAGCTGTACTGTTAGAGGGGCCAGTTGTACTGTTAGAGGGGCCAGTTGTACTGTTAGAGGGGCCAGTTGTACTGGTAGAGGGGCCAGTTACATTAGACGTTATTGTCGTCATATCGTTTTCTTCACTGCATTGCAGGGCAAAAGACCATGTTCATAATTATCATCGTTGCCACTGTCTAATAACGGATGTAAAAAAAATAACGATTTCTTACTCCACATTTAGGGGGGCCACAAGGGGGTCCAAAATTGTTGTCACAGGGGCACAGATTTTTACCTTGTCAGCTCGGGGATTTGATCTTGCAATCTTGCAACTAGTCAAACGCTCTAACCACTAGGCTACCTGCCACTTTGACAGCATAGTATGACCATGACAGACCATGCGTCTTTAATATATGTTCCTTTTAAATGTTCCATATGCAAGACAATCATGGATATATTTCAAATGTATTTTAAGCATATTTTCAGATAAATCCAACAACTGTATCCGTTTACGTCAGTTTTAACACAATACTTTTAGTTTGAAAGCGAACCACCAACGTTGTTACTAATTACACGTTGCTCCTTTCATACTCATCTGTTATTTTGAAAGCGAACCACCAACGTTGTTACTAATTACACGTTGCTCCTTTCATACTCATGACACCAGCTAACACATGCTGAAATGAACGACTCAGTTAGCATCCAGCAAACAGAAGTCTATATAAAACCGAGAAAGTACAACGCCTGCTGCTGTAGAAAATGAGTCTTCGGTTGCCTCGGTAACGTCCCTCCTCCCTCCTGCAGCAGCATCAGCACATGCAGTAAGTAGTGGAGGAGAGGAGAAAATGTGTCTTCAAAATAAAATGACGCACATCCTTTTTTGTTTTACAGTTATAAACGGTGACCGCGGTCATTTGGCTGACCAATAACCATCAAGTCCTAACTTCCACCAGGTGAGAGATGTGTGAATGCAAATGAGCTAAGTAGCTAACTCGGTACTGGCACTAGAAGATATATCAGGCACATTATTTACTACAATTTCCAACAGACAAATCAATTAGTGCCAAATGACACTGGTTTTGGTGTGGTTATTAGCTAGACATTTCATTTCAGAGTTCTGGAATCCTATAGGCTCCAGACATTTCATTACTGGGTTCTGGAATCATATAGGCACCAGGCATTCCATTACTGGGTTGTGTGTAACCTTTATTTAACTAGGCAAGTCAGATAAGGACATATTCTTATTTACAATGACGGCCTTCACCGGCCAAACCTGGGCCAATTGTGCGCCGCCTTCTGGGACTCCCAATCACGGCCGGTTGTGATACAGCCTGGATTCAAACCAGGGTGTCTGTAGTGATGCCTCTAGCATTGAGATGCAGTGCCTCATACCACTGCGCCACTCGGGAGCCCTAAAATCCTATAGGCTCCAGGCCTACAATTGTAATGCCTGAAGTACAGTCTTTCTGCTTTGCAAATAGATAAACCTATAAATAAAATTTTCCCTTAGATTTTAAATAATTCTTCTCTGTTGTAGACCTCAGAGAAATAAGCATATTTTTGTCAAAACTCAGTAATCTGTGTTCTGTGCTCTTCTAAGTTTCCATAATGAATCTTTACCTTGTGTTTTATAGACATGTGTATTATGGCACACTCTCTAGCAGACACCTACGTTGGTGTATTCTGTTAACTTGCTTAATCAACTCTACTGTTAAATAGTCACAGTAATATAGATCATTTGATCAACCACTTGTCTTTGCTACAGATCATGGCAATGCATGTCAAAATCCACATGTTATGATAATACAAGGAATGAAAAAGAGCTGATATATCTGGAGAGGCAACATTATAATTCCCTGAACTGTGGGGGTCTGCAATAATGGCTCTGTGGCAGCGTCTGCAATCAGTCTCCTCTGCACTCCCAGATCCACACAGAAATGCCATCGGAAGGCTCATACTTATTATGCTCAAATGGTTTTGGAAATGAGACCCCGGCTGTTTTCTCAATTTGCAGCCTTAAGGCAGCGATTTCAACAAATAAAAGGCTAAATGCAGAGGCAAAGCACCCTCCAATCTGTCATTCAGTTGACCTTGTGTTTCAGGAAAGGGAATGAACTGTAAAATAAATCTGCATGGACATTTCCCAAAGTCAAACGTCATGTTGATGGGAGAAGAGGACTGGTGTGGGTTCCTATATTTTATTCACAGCGACCTCTCTCGCTCTTACTCTCTCTCTTGCTCTCTCTCGCTCTGCCTGTCGCTCTCTCTTTCTCTCGCTCTGCCTGTCGCTCTCTCTTTCTCTCGCTCTGCTTGTCGCTCTCTTTCTCTCGCTCTGCCTGTCGCTCTCTTTCTCACGCTCTTACTCCCTCTCTCGCTCTGCATCTCTCTTGCACTCTCTTGCACTCTCTCTCTTGCACTCTCTTGCACTCTCTCTCTCATGCACTCTCTCTCTCTCTTGCACTCTCTCTCTCTTGCACTCTCTCTCTCTTGCACTCTCTTTCTCACGCTCTTACTCCCTCTCTGCCTCTCTCTTGCACTCTCTTGCTCCCTCTCACTCTCTCTCTTGCACTCTCTTGCACTCGCTCTCTCTCTCTTGCACTTTCTCTCTCTTGCACTCGCTCTCTCTCTCTTGCTCACTCACTCACTCACTCACTCACTCACTCACTCTTTCTGACACCCATCTCATTGGCTCCACACTAATGAGGTCACTTGAGTATATATTTCAATACATCACTGAGTGAGATGCTAAATCGATAGTCATATCCACACGGCCATATTGGATTGACAAGTCCCTCAACCGAGAGGGAGACAAACTAGCCGGGGTGAAAAAGTGAAATGTCCTTTGAACTGAGATAATTGTTTAATTAATAATAGGTCCTTTCCTAAGGTTCATATTAAATCAAAACCACGGTTCAACCTACTAGCTAATATGGGTTTTCTCTGCTCTCCTTGGTAATGATAGGGTTTCATGTCCTCAAGGCAGAACCTTGGATAGCGATGGCACAGAATATCAAGCATCACTAATTTGGCCTAATGACTCAGTTGATAGCAGTGTGCTCAAAAGATATAAAACACCACACTGCATACTGCATCTATGCAAATCAAGGGCTTTTAACACTATGCACATTTCCCTGAGTCATGTTTGACAGGTAGTGAAGCCGAATGAATAGCATGAGATACTCTTGGCATAATGCGTCCATTACACACTCTTCTTCTTCTTCTTCTTCTAAAAAAAAGGACCTATCTAGAACCTTTAAAGGGCTCTTCGGCTGTCCCCATGGGATAAACCTTTGAATAACCTTTTTTTTTGAGGGTTCTACATGGAACCCAAAATTGTTCTACTTGGAACCAAAAAAGGGTTCTACCTTGAGTCATGTTCTTATGATCAGTAGGGACAGTAAGTGGAAGGAGCTAAATAGTGTATCTTTATTACTGTAAAGAGCTAATCTGTCTGGGAAGACCTAGAGGTAAAAAAAAAAAAGTTTGCATTCCAAAGGACACCCAATTCCCTATATAGTGCACTACATTTGACCATGACCCCTAGGACCATAGTGCACTAAATTTGACCACAGCGCATAGGTCCATAGTGCACTATATATAGGGAATAGGGTGCCATTTGGGACACATCCAATGAGATCTAACTAGATTGCATTGTACCTGTAGAGAAAGAAGGTCAACAGCTGTAAGACAGGCGTTCATTCATTTGCGTTGTGCTGACAATCGTTTGTTTAAGCAAAGGAAACGACGGTAAATTGACAGGGAAGACGTGTTAGCCACTTAATGTTTAATACACCTCGTCATAAGCAAGTCAGTTGTTGAACTGAACTTCCACTAGTCACCATAGCAACCCCAATCACTTAGTTCATAACACTTAGGTCACAAAAGGACGATTTCCTGGACACAGATTAGGCCTAGTCCTTGACTGAAAAGTATTTTCAGTAGAGATTAGGCTTAATCTGTGTCAGGGAAACTGGCCCCAAGAGTTTTACTCATAATATGGACAATTCATATAGCATGCAGTTCCACATATTTTACAGACACTTTCTGTCTCTAGTTTTTGGAGAGTTGGCTTATAAAACTCTCAATAAAATAGCTATTTTCAGATGAAAGCTTTTGCATAATAATGTTGTTTTGCATTGTACTGTATTATTAGAAGATTCTCGGCATGCTGTACATCATATTGTCTATCCTTGATTTGAAGGAAAGGAATACAAATGTGATATCCCTTTTCCTGTCAGGATAAAAAAAATGCTAATGTTGACTCCTTTTGAAGTACATTCAGTAAAAGATGTAATATAAGAAACTGAACCATCTGGTAAATACAAAGCATACATATTTTACAATTTTCTATTTGCTTTGTCAGCTCAAGGATATGTCTTCAGAATAAGCCTATTATGAAGAAAGTATATATATATATATATATATGTATATTTATTTTTTTACCCTCCTAAATCCCAATTTGGAGACTCAAAGTGGATGTAGAGAGTCCTTGTGGCTCTTGGTTTCTTAAGCACTTGATATGTGTAACTAGGAAAGCATGGCTTATCCTTTCTTACCGGGGCATACAAAGCACAAGCATGTTCTTCAGGGGGAAAAGACCAGATCAAAAGTAAAAAATATAAGGTAGGATGATCAGTGTGTGATCGTGTAAAGCTCACACCAGGTAGGATGATCAGCGTGAGACTGTGTAAATCTCACACCAGGTAGGATGATCAGCGTGAGACTGTGTAAATCTCACACCAGGTAGGATGATCAGCGTGAGACTGTGTAAATCTCACACCAGGTAGGATGATCAGCGTGAGACTGTGTATATCTCACACCAGGTAGGATGATCAGCGTGAGACTGTGTAAATCTCACACCAGGTAGGATGATCAGTGTGAGACTGTGTAAAGCTCACACCAGGCAGGAGGATTAGAGGAGTGAGGAGTGCCTGTCAAAATGAATCCTGAGGAATGTTGAATTCGCACCTTCTATTACCTTTACTAAATGACTGTAACGTCATTAATTCCGCTTGGCTTAATAAGTATCACCAATTTATGAGCCCTTATTTTGTGTCAGTCAAACACTTAAAACCCCAAATTGCATTCCATGAACGCCAGCATACATATTTTTTTACCAACACGTCACCTGTTTAACTAGAGGCAACAAAACTCTAGATCCCTTTTACTCCAGAAATACATCCAAAGCCCTCTCTCACCTTCCCTTTGGCAAATCAGAACATATTTCTATCCTCCTGCTTTCTGCTTAGAAGCATAAACTCTAACAGGAAGTACCAGTGACGCGATGAATACGGAATATGTCTGATGAATCGGATGCTAAGATACTATTTCTCTAGCAACATACTGGAATACGTTCAGGGATTCGTCCGATAACATGGAGAAGTTTACCACATCAGTCACCGGTTTCACTAATAAGTGCTTCGACGACGTCGTCCCCATAGTGACCGTACGTACATACCCCAACCAGAAGCCATGGATTACAGGCAACATCCTCACTGAGTTAAAGGCTAGAGCTGCCGCTTTCAAGGAGCAAGACACTAATCCGGACGCTTATAAGAAATCCAGTTATGATCTCTGATGAGCCATCAAACAGGCAAAGACTAAGATATGAATCCTGACACTCGACGGATGTGGCAGGGCTTGCAAACTATCCCGGATTACAAAAGGAAAACCCAGCCTCGTGATTCCCAGTGACGCATGCTACCAGGCGAGCGAAATGCCTTCTACAGTGCATTCAGATAGTATTCAGACCCCTTCCCTTTTACCACATTTTGTTATGTTACATCCTTATTCTAAACTGATAAATTATCCATAGTATGACCATCTTAAAACAATTCCAAATGTTAGCTTTTATCTAGTAAACATTTCCTCCTGCTTGCTATTTTTGGCTGGATTTACGCCCAAGGCTATACATTTGTACCTCCAGCGAGCGAGTGGAGTTTTCCATTCAAGGAAATGATTTGCATCTCTGGCGGGTAGCCCTAACGCAGAGGACCACTATAAGCCCTCGGCAGGCCGCTTTTGCATCTCTGATGTTTAGCCTCCGCTCAGAGGACAGCTATAAGCCCTAGGCAAGTCATTTAGCCATGAGTTAATTTGAAAGACAATAGCAAGACATTTCTTTATCTCAAATTCGGCCTGCCACCTTTCAGATAACCACATTCATCCAGAGGCTGCAAAGCTGTTTTTGTTGTTTCTACAATGTAAATACCTTACATTTGTTGTGATTTTAATTTAATGTGGACATAATCCATTTACAATCATTGCCGATGACAAAAAGTGATAGGCCTACATCTAATCATGAACAATTCTAGAAGATTCATAATATATAGATTTTTTTTCCCCCAACAATAACCTACTTTTTTACCATTGAGGCAATACAAACGGTTCCTTACTGGCAGTAAATATCACTCCCTAAACTGCCTCACCCACTTGAATAAAAGTGTTGATCACAACGTACAGTAGGTGGCGGCAGCTCTTAAACACCACAGAAGAAGAAGGAAAGGCCTCAACAATACGTTCTAAGCAGCTATCATCCTCTATGGTTGTCCTTAGTTACCACATCCACAGTCATAAACCCATCTTCTTAAATTGTGATTTTAAACCTAACCCTAACCTTAAATGAATATCCAAAAGCAAATGTTTGTTTCCATTGATTTTTATGATAAACATTTTTACTTTGTGGCTGTGGTAACTAAAGTTAGTGCAAACCATCCTCCATCGGGTTTTCAAACATATTTGATACTGCCAGTACAATTCCACAAGCTTTTGGAACGAAAGAAAAGTTTTTGTTTTATTTTTCACCACCGAACGTTTGGAAATCCCAAACAATAATACACTATGGCTTTCTGGTTAGACTGTAAACTCTCCTTCCAGACTCACATTAAGCATCTCCAATCCAAAATTAAATTTAGAAATTTAGAGATGTCCAAGAAGTTAAAGAATATCACAACTGGCCATCTTATTTTGCAGCTTTAGCTAGTCACCAGCTTTTCTAAATTGTCCACCCCTGCTTTTGTGGCCTTGTAATCCATTATGATTTATGGTTTTTCATGTTCTTGACCATCAGATTCTCCCATCCCTATGCAGTGTACTCTAGAGTACCAAATCTTTGCCTTTCTTTGGCACATAGGACTATAGGGTTTTGTCGGTCATGAACACAAACTTAGAGGAATTGATAGGCCTATTCCATGTATTCAACAGCTGAGGTGGGATGTCTGGCTTGTTTTTTTTGTACTGTTCCTACCATCATCAGCTTCCTCTTGAGGAGCTCCTGTCCCAGCTAGTGTGAAATAAAAAAGTTGTAAAACAGGGGAAGGTGATCCACCCACTTGTCCCTTACTGACGTGACTGCAGCTAGCTTGTCTCTCCGCAGCCGAGCTGGTCTAGTGTCTTGGTTATCAAAGTGGATAATCCTAGAAAAGAGTATGGAAGTTTTCCAGAGACATTGTTGCACAGAAAAGTTCTCTGTCAGTTTCGGCATCCCACAGGGATTATGTGGGAGTACCTATTGGATCTGAAAATAACCCCAAAGTATGCATGTAAATGACTTTGGTCCATCTCCTTTCAAAAGCACGCCTTCCCTCCAAATTAGTAGAGTCCAGAATACATTTCTGGATGGTGTCTGGGATGAAGTGCTCAATAAAAGACTTTATGTCCTGCACATGAGTAACCGCCATCCGCGTCGGCCCTGGTTGCGTCCTTATCACATTGGCAGCCATTCGGGGTGGCTCATTCCTTTGGTAAGAAGACCATTCCATTTCACTTTTTTTTTTACATCCATATTGTTCTCCTCCTGCAGGCTGCTGATGAGTTGGTTTCTGACGGGCTGGTCCTGAGGATGGCTGCTGATGGGCTGGTCCTGAGGATGGCTGCTGATGGGCTGGTCCTGAGGCTGGCTGCTGATGGGCTGGTCCTGGGGCTGGCTGTTGATGGGCTGGTTCTGGGGCTGGTCCTGGGGCTGGCTGCTGACGGGCTGGTCCTGGGGCTGGCTGCTGACGGGCTGGTCCTGGGGCTGGCTGCTGACGGGCTGGTCCTGAGGCTGGCTGCTGATGGGCTGGTTCTGGGGCTGGCTGCTGATTGGCTGGTTCTGGGGCTGGCTGCTGACGGGCTGGTTCTGGGGCTGAAATAGGGAGTCTGACCCTGACATAGGGAGTATCTGACCCTGACATAGGGAGTATCTGACCCTGACATAGGGAGTATCTGACCCTGACATAGGGAGTATCTGACCCTGACATAGGGAGTATCTGACCCTGGCTTTAAAGATACCTTAATAGAAAATGACTCGAAGTAAAACTGAAAGTCACCCAGTAAAATATTACTTTGAGTAAAATTCTGAAAGTATTTTGTTTTAAATATACTTAAAAAGTAATAGTAAAAGTATAAATAATCTCAAATTCCTCATATTAAGTCAACCAGATGGCTCCATGTTATTGTTTTATATTTTATTTACAGAGAGCCAGGAGTATACTCCAACACTGAGACATAATTTACAAATGAAGCATGTGTGTTTAATGAGTCCACCATATCAGAGGCAGTAGGGATGACCTGGGATGTTGTGTGAATTGGACCCTTTTCCTGTCCTGCTAAGCATTCAAAATGTAACGTTTGGGTGTCAGGGAAAATGTACGGAGTAAAAAGTAAATTATTTTCTTTAGGAAGGAAGTGAAGTAAAGTGCACATACCCCCAAAAACTACTTTAGTATTACTTTAAAGTATTTTAAATGAAGTACTTTACACCACCGGGAGTATCTGTTGGTGGAGGTGCTGTAGACTATGTCTTCTCTCTACCCTGACATAGAGAGTGTCTGTCTTCTCTCTACCCTGACATAGAGAGTGTCTGTCTTCTCTCTACCCTGACATAGAGAGTGTCTGTCTTCTCTCTACCCTGACATAGAGAGTGTCTGTCTTCTCTCTACCCTGACATAGAGAGTGTCTGTCTTCTCTCTACCCTGACAAAGGGAGTGTCTGTCTTCTCTCTACCCTGACATAGAGAGTGTCTGTCTTCTCTCTGCCCTGACATAGAGAGTGTCTGTCTTCTCTCTACCCTGACAAAGGGAGTGTCTGTCTTCTCTCTACCCTGACATAGAGAGTGTCTGTCTTCTCTCTACCCTGACATAGAGAGTGTCTGTCTTCTCTCTACCCTGACAAAGGGAGTGTGTCTTCCCAGTGTCTTTCTTTAAAAACACATCCAATAAAATAATGAAGGTAACAGAGTGCCTTCTTTCAAATTGTTAGAGAGCGAGAGATACTTTAAAAAATAATAATAATTTGGTCTGTCTTTAATGAAACATTCTCATTTCATTAATACCTTACCACCCGCCCTTAAAAATAAAACACCAAAATATATATTGTACTGTATACATGTATCATACTCACCTTTCCCTCTACCACACGATACAAAACAACATCTCAATAACCAAAACCTCGCCATTTCTACAACCGTATATCCAAAACATCTTCCCCAGCTATACAGACAGCCCCCCCAACACACCATATCTCCTGAAACATCATCCCCAGCTATACAGACAGCCCCCCAACACACCATATCTCCTGAACCATCATCCCCAGCTATACAGACAGCCCCCCAACACACCATATCTCCTGAACCATCATCCCCAGCTATACAGACAGCCCCCCCAACACACCATATCTCCTGAACCATCATCCCCAGCTATACAGACAGCCCCCCAACACACCATATCTCCTGAACCATCATCCCCAGCTATACAGACAGCCCCCCAACACACCATATCTCCTGAAACATCATCCCTAGCTATACAGACAGCCCCCCAACACACCATATCTCCTGAAACATCTTCCCCAGCTATACAGACAGCCCCCTAACACACCATATCTCCTGAAACATCATCCCCAGCTATACAGACAGCCCCCTACACACCATATCTCCTGAAACATCTTCCCCAGCTGTATAGACAGCCCCCTAACACACCATATCTCCTGAAACATCATCCCTAGCTATACAGACAGCCCCCCAACACACCATATCTCCTGAAACATCATCCCCAGCTATACAGACAGCCCCCTAACACACCATATCTCCTGAAACATCATCCCCAGCTATACAGACAGCCCCCCAACACACCATATCTTCTGAAACATCATCCCCAGCTATACAGACAGCCCCCCCCAACACACCATATCTATTTTCATTATTCTAAAGAACTCAAATTCGACCCTAGGGTGCGCAGAGACCATCCCATTATATAATAGTTAAGGGTCTGTTATCCCCGCAACTTTGACCCTGTTCCTCCTTGTTAGACAAATAGCCAACATTGCCTGAGCAAACAGAAAATTCAACAAAACACATTTGGCCTTCTCCTCATTTGAATACCTGTACCCCATTATAAACATCCCAACAGTAAAAACCACCCGCAACCTCTCACACAGACATTTCTACAGCGACATTAATGGCATTAAACTGGCGCACAGAATAAACACATGAATCAGTTTATTTCATAAGACAGAAAGGACATCCCGGTTCAATTCCCGGTTCAATTCCCGGTTCAATCCATACCAACCAGCTGTTAGCGGCCAGGGCTCCATGAAGAACCCTCCACTGGAGGTCCCCTGACCTCTTTGGTACTGGGGGTTTGTAGAGCCCCCTCCATCTAAAACCCACCATGCTCTCTTCCCCACATACCCCCTGCCACTGATGTGCCTTCACTCCTGTTAGGCTCCTAATGTTCCTCACCTTAATGCAGAGATTGTGGTGGGCTTCACCTCCCACCACTTCAAACTCCCCCAGGCTCAGAGTGTTAAAATCTATCAAGTCCTCCAGACCCCCTTTGACAGTCTCTGCCGTCACCTGCAGTGGTGGAAACATTGTTGGCCCCTCCCCCTTTGGCCGCTCAAACACCCCCCTTACTGGCTCAGACATGTTAAGGCCCACACGAGAAGGGGGTGTGGAGCCTGGGCTGTGGGTGTGGGAGGAGCTTATTTTCCACAAACCAGCCATCCCTTTGAGATCGGTTCAAAAAACTCTTCCCAAACGCAAACACAGACATCACATTAAACAGATACTCATGGTCCACTCTATCAAAAAGCCTTCTCTTGATCTAAAGAGACCAGTTCAAAGTTCACATTAGAACCTCTCGACAAGTCCATCATGTCCCTGATTAAGAACAAGTTGTCCGTGATTGGGCGTCCCGGTAGACAATATGTTTGGTCCTTATGTACTATCGAGTCCAGATGTGACTTCAGTCTGTTAGAGAGGTCCTTGGCAAATATTTTGTAGTCCGAACAAAGCAATGCCACAGGCCTCCAGCTCTTAAGTTCACACAAGTCCCCATTCTTGGGAAGGGGAGTCAGAGTCCCCTTTCTTGGGCAGGGGAGTCAGAGTCCCCTTTCTTGGGCAGGGGAGTCAGAGTCCCCTTTCTTGGGCAGGGGAGTCCGAGTCCCCTTTCTTGGGCAGGGGAGTCAGAGTCCCCTTTCTTGGGCAGGGGAGTCAGAGTTCCCTTTCTTGGGCAGGGGAGTCAGAGCCGCCTGACGGCAGCTCATCGGCAACTCTCCTACCCCGACGCATTCATGCAACACGCAAAAGAAGTCCAATTGTTCCCCAGAATTTTTTATAAAACTCCACTGGGAGTCCATCGACCCTCGGTGCACGACCGGAGGACATCTGGGTTACGGTCTCTGCCAGTTCATTGGACAACAGAGGAATGTCCATTTCATCCCTCTGTACCAGCGAGAGCTTAGAGAGTCCTGAGAACAAGACCTGAGCCCACACACTTCTGCCCCTATACAACTCAGTATAAAACTCCACAGTCCACTCCCGCACCTCACCCACCACAGAGGTCACCCGCCCATCAGACAGCCATAGACATTTCATACCCTTGGCTTCACCACTCTGTCTTTCCAAACCAAAGAAGAAGGAGCTGGGAGCATCCATCTCCTTGAGCATGGAGAACCTAGCTCTTACAAGTCTTCCCTTTGCTTTAACCTGGAAAGAACTACCCAGGTCCCTACATAATTCAGCTAAATTAGCCTGGAGGCCTACATTGCCTTGCCCCACCATCTCTACCTCCATCTCAATAATACTATGCTCAAGTTCCCCCAAGATGAAAGGGCTCTATACTGTTGACAGTAAAGCCAAATTTGGACTTTCACCACATCCCACCATTGACTCAGAGACTCTCTTTGCTGCCCCCACCCCCACCTTTCCCAAAAGGTCTGTAAACCTGAGCAAAAAGTGGCATCTTGTAAGAGATTTACATTAAACTTCCAATAGGATGCCTTCTGGGGCCCTGGTGAAATAGACAGCCGAGCCATGCTTATACTGTATGTGATGATCTGATTCCTGGACACGTAAAACCGATCAAGTCGGGCTGCATTCACCCTAGCCCCAAAAACCTTCACCTATGTATAGTGTAAATACAACCCATATTTACTTATTTATTTCCCCCTTTATTTTCCATACATTAACCATTTGTACATCCTCACAACACTGTATATAGAGAGTGAGAGTGAGTGAGTGAGTGAGTGAGTGAGTGAGTGAGTGAGTGAGTGAGTGAGTGAGTGAGTGAGTGAGTGAGTGAGTGAGTGAGTGAGTGAGTGAGTGAGTGAGTGAGTGAGAGAGAGAGAGAGAGAGAGAGAGAGAGAGACAGATTTGGTCAGTATACAGGCTGACAGGAGTGACATTTCTGTCCTACTTTGGCCGACAGAAACCTATTGTTACGGACTCTTCTCAATAGTGAATATACATCACCCCTGTCAGAAGGGCATACCTGACATTTTAAGTTGTCAAAATTGAGTCACACAAGTGTTTGAGCAATGTGTAATTGTCAGGAGCATTTTGGGCCAACAATGCTACCAAAAAGACACTTTTCACAAACAAAGAATGGCAGTCATGTCTGCTATCTGAAACTGTCCATGTGAATCTTGGAGTTATCAAACAATGAGTATTGTATTAATCCTATATAAACATAGTTTTTTTTCAGAAATTAAATCGTGAAATCAACTTAACCATCCGCCATATACTGCAACAAGAGAGATACTTTCTTAAAATGATAGTTCAAACCCCTAACTGGATGGGTTTTTTAGTGGAACCACACAGATTTATACATTCACTACTTTACTTTGGATTCCTCTAACTCTGTAGACTACTTTCCCAGAGTGTGTGAGGCTTGAGAAACAAGGTGAAATGGCAATGTTAGAGAAAGGTAATGGAGATTTTTATGTTATTTAACACATTCATTTTTAAAGAGAGAGATTGCACCTTCACCTATCATCAAACAAGGCAGCTTGCTTTGAAAGCCATTACTATGATGCTACATTTTCACAGATGATTTATTAATCTGGTGACAAGGTGAAAGAAGCCACCTTGAAGAGAACATTGCTAGTGTAGGTGCATATACTTCTCCTTGTGCAGGGTTCAAGACAGGCCTAGGTAACAGGAAGGATTTGACTCTTTTCACATTACATCCACATCCCCTTGGCTTCTATTGTTGGAAGCTGTCAACGTCTGACAGTCTTTCAGAGACTCTGGGCAACAGAATCCTCTATATACTGTATGTGCCCTTGTGATCTTCACTAGGAGTAAACTGAAAGCTGTTGCCAATCTGTGAAATTAAACTTGGGTTCTCCTTGATAATTAGATTGACCATTTTAGTGAACTTTGTACAGTACTGTAACTCAACACAATTAACCTATATAATCTATAGAAACTATAGAATCTATAGAAACGTAGTCTGTTTGATCGGGAGTGAAGGAAAGCTGTGTTTAATAACCTGGGATCTGAATTGAATGACCTGCTCTTGACTTCCAAGTTCAAAGTATAGTGTGCTTGCTTACTTTTGTGCGTCAGCATGTTTTGTAAGGAGTAAGTGACATTCAGCTGTTAGGGACTTACTGTACTTTCTCTGCTGTTAGGGACTTACTGTACTTTCTCTGCTGTTAGGGACTTACTGTACTTTATCTGCTGTTAGGGACTTACTGTACTTTCTCTGCTGTTAGGGACTTACTGTACTTTCTCTGCTGTTAGGGACTTACTGTACTTTCTCTGCTGTTAGGGACTTACTGTACTTTCTCTGCTGTTAGGGACTTACTGTACTTTCTCTGCTGTTAGGGACTTACTGTACTTTCTCTGCTGTTAGGGACTTACTGTACTTTCTCTGC
Source organism: Oncorhynchus tshawytscha (assembly GCF_018296145.1). Lineage (NCBI taxonomy): Eukaryota > Metazoa > Chordata > Actinopteri > Salmoniformes > Salmonidae > Oncorhynchus > Oncorhynchus tshawytscha. Next base: position 38,793,873 of record NC_056449.1, on the reverse strand, counting down.
TGTTAGGGACTTACTGTACTTTCTCTGCTGTTAGGGACTTACTGTACTTTCTCTGCTGTTAGGGTCTTACTGTACTTTCTCTGCTGTTAGGGACTTACTGTACTTTCTCTGCTGTTAGGGACTTACTGTACTTTCTCTGCTGTTAGGGACTTACTGTACTTTCTCTGCTGTTAGGGACTTACTGTACTTTCTCTGCTGTTAGGGACTTACTGTACTTTCTCTGCTGTTAGGGACTTACCATACTTTCTCTGCTTTATTTCTACCAAAGGTTTCAAAGCAAAGACAGAATGCACAGTACATCACCAAACAAATGAGAAGTCTCTGAAGCCATGTTCATCTAATCAGTGCTGTAAATAATATTTCCAGACCTGAGTCGATCAATCAGTGCTGTAGACAATACTTCCAGACCTGAGTCATTCAATCAGTGCTATAAATAATACTTCCAGGCCTGAGTCATTCAATCAGTGCTGTAGACAATACTTCCAGACCTGAGTCATTCAATCAGTGCTGTAGACAATACTTCCAGACCTGAGTCATTCAATCAGTGCTGTAGACGATACTTCCAGGCCTGTGTCACATTGACAGTATCTTCAAGGCTTGAACTGAGAGGCTATTTTCTCTTATTTTCTAATTATCCTTTGAAAGGATTTCAAATGTTTTTAATGATCAAGTAAAGGATAAGTACAAGCACAATATGTGCTCATTTGTCATCCTTCAATAATAAAAAACAACATGCTAAAGGACTTGTACTGATAATCACTAGCTCGATCTCACACCAGAGGATATATACTCCCTTTCAATATCAATGCTCTAATTTTCAGAGGAAGGACTGGGATGGCCAGACTAGTTAAATATTTAACTATCTATGACCATAAAATATTAATGTCTGCAAGAAAATATGATGAGAGGAAGAGGTGGAGGAGTGGTAGGATGGTAGGCAGGGTGGAGGAGTGGTAGGATGGTGGGCAGGATGGAGGAGTGGTAGGATGGTGGGCAGGGTTGAGGAGTGGAAGGATGGTGGGCAGGATGGAGGGGGGCAGGGTAGAGGTGGAGTGGTAGGATAGGGGCAGGGTGGATGAGTGGTAGGGTGGTGGGCAGGGTAGAGGTAGAGGAGTGGTAGGATAGTGGGCAGGGTGGATGAGTGGTAGGGTGGTGGGCAGGGTAGAGGTAGAGGAGTGGAAGGATGGTGGGCAGGGTGGATGAGTGGTAGGGTGGTGGCTAGGGTGGATGAGTGGTAGGGTGGTGGGCAGGTTAGGGATAGAAGAGAGGCAGGTTAGGGATAGATGAGTGGTAGGTTGGTGGGCAGGGTAGAGATAGAGAATTGTTAGGATGGTGTGCAGGGTCGGAGGAGTGGTAGAATGGTCGGCAGGTTAGAGGAGTGGTAGGATGGTGGTCAGGGTAGATTAGTGGTAGGATGGGGGGCAAGGTAGATGTAGAGGAGTGGTAGGATGGTTTTCAGGGTGGAGGAGTGGTAGGATGGTGGGCAGGTTAGAGAAGTTGTAGGATGGTGGGCAGGGTAGAGGAGTGGTAGGATGGTGGGCAGGATGGAGGAGTGGTAGGATGGTGGGCAGGGTGGAGGAGTGGAAGGATGGTGGGCAGGTTGGATGAGTGGTAGGATGGTGGGCAGGGTGGAGGTGTGGTAGGATGGTGGGCAGGATGGAGGAGTGGTAGGGTGGGGGGCAGGGTAGAGGAGTGGTAGGACAGTGGACAGGTTAGGGAAAGAGGAGAGGCAGGTTAAGGGAGTGGAAGGAAGGTGGGCAGGGTAGAGGTAGAGGGGTGGTAGGATGGTGGGTGAGGTAGAGGAGTGGTAGGATGGTGGCTAGGGTGGATGAGTGGTAGGGTGGTGGGCAGGTTAGGGATAGAAGAGAGGCAGGTTAGGGATAGATGAGTGGTAGGATGGTGGGCAGGGTAGAGATAGAGAATTGTTAGGATGGTGTGCAGGGTCGGAGGACTGGTAGTATGGTCGGCAGGTTAGAGGAGTGGTAGGATGGTGGGCAGGGTAGATTCGTGGTAGGATGGGGGGCAAGGTAGATGTAGAGGAGTGGTAGGATGGTTTTCAGGGTGGAGGAGTGGTAGGATGGTGGGCAGGTTAGAGGAGTTGTAGGATCGTGGGCAGGGTAGAGGAGTGGTAGGATGGTGGGCAGGGTGGAGGAGTGGAAGGATGGTGGGCAGGTTGGATGAGTGGTAGGATGGTGGGCAGGTTGGAGGTGTGGTAGGATGGTGGGCAGGATGGAGGAGTGGTAGGATGGTGGGCAGGATGGAGGAGTGGTAGGATGGTGGGCAGGGTGGAGGAGTGGAAGGATGGTGGGCAGGGTGGATGAGTGGTAGGATGGTGGGCAGGGTGGATGAGTGGTAGGATGGTGGGCAGGGTGGAGGAGTGGTAGGATGGTGGGCAGGGTGGAGGAGTGGAAGGATGGTGGGCAGGGTGGATGAGTGGTAGGATGGTGGGCAGGGTGGAGGTGTGGTAGGATGGTGGGCAGGATAGAGGAGTGGTAGGATGGTTTTCAGGGTGGAGGAGTGGTAGGATGTTGGGCAGGTTAGAGGAGTTGTAGGACGGTGGGCAGGTTAGAGGAGTGGTAGGATGGTGGGCAGGGTAGGGATAGAGGAGTGATAGGATAGTGTGCAGGTTAGAGGACTGGTAGGATGGTGGGCAGGGAATAGGTAGAGAAGTGGTAGGATGACGGCAGGTTAGAGGAGTGGTAGGATGGTTGGCAGGGTAGATTAGTGGTAGGATGGGGGGCAAGGTAGATGTAGAGGAGTGGTAGGATGGTTTTCAGGGTGGAGGAGTGGTAGGATGTTGGGCAGGTTAGAGGAGTTGTAGGATGGTGGGCAGGGTAGAGGAGTGATAGGATAGTGTTCAGGTTAGGCATAGAGGAGAGGTAGGATGGTGTTCAGGTTAGGCATAGAGTAATGGTAGGATGGTGGGCCGGGTAGGCATAGAGTAATGGTAGGATGGTGTTCAGGTTAGGCATAGAGTAATGGTAGGATGGTGGGCAGGGTAGGGATAGAGGTGTGGTAGGATGGTGGGCAGGTAAGTTGTAGTATTGTGGGCAGGTTAGGGATAGAGTAGTGGAAGGATGGTGGGCACGTTAGAGGAGTGGTAGGGTGGTGGGCAGGTTTGAGGTAGAGGAGTGGTAGGATGGTGGGCAGGTTAGAGGTAGAGGAGTGGTAGGATGGTGGGGAGGTTAGAGGAGTGGTAGGGTGGTGGGCAGGGTAGAGGTAGAGGAATGGTAGGATGGTGGGCAGGTTAGAGGAGTGGTAGGATGGTAGGCAGGGTAGAGGAATGGTAGGATGGTGGGCAGGTTAGAGGAGTGGTAGGATGGTGGGCAGGGTAGAGGTAGAGGAGTGGTAGGATGGTGGGCAGGTTAGAGGTAGAGGAGTGGTAGGATGGTGGGTAGGTTAGAGGAGTGGTTGGGTGGTGGGGAGGTTAGAGGAGTGGTAGGATGGTGGGCAGGGTAGAGGTAGAGGAGTGGAAGGATGGTGGGCACGTTAGACGAGTGGTAGGATGGTGGGTAGGTTAGAGGAGTTGTTAGGTGGTGGGGATGTTAGAGGAGTGGTAGGATGGTGGGCAGGTTTGAGGTAGAGGAGTGGTAGGATGGTGGGCAGGTTAGAGGAGTGGTAGGATGGTGGGTATGGTAGAGGTAGAGGAGTGGAAGGATGGTGGGCAGGTTAGAGGAGTGGTAGGATGGTGGGTATGGTAGAGGTAGAGGAGTGGAAGGATGGTGGGCAGGTTAGAGGAGTTGTAGGATGGTGGGCATGGTAGAGGTAGAGGAGTGGAAGGATGGTGGGCACGTTAGGAGTGGTAGGATGGTGGGTATGGTAGAGGAGTGGTAGGATGGTGGGCAAGGTAGAGGTAGAGGAGTGGAAGGATGGTGGGCACGTTAGAGGAGTGGTAGGATGGTAGGCAGGGTAGAGGAGTGGTAGGATGGTGGGCAGGTTAGAGGAGTGGTAGGATGGTGGGCAGGGTAGAGGTAGAGGAGTGGTAGGATGGTGGGCAGGTTAGAGGAGTGGTAGGATGGTGGGCAGGGTGGAGGTGTGGTAGGATGGTGGGCAGGATAGAGGAGTGGTAGGATGGTGGGCAGGGTAGAGATAGAGGAGTGGTAGGATGGTTTTCAGGGTGGAGGAGTGGTAGGATGTTGGGCAGGTTAGAGGAGTTGTAGGACGGTGGGCAGGTTAGAGGAGTGGTAGGATGGTGGGCAGGGTAGGGATAGAGGAGTGATAGGATAGTGTGCAGGTTAGAGGACTGGTAGGATGGTGGGCAGGGAATAGGTAGAGAAGTGGTAGGATGACGGCAGGTTAGAGGAGTGGTAGGATGGTTGGCAGGGTAGATTAGTGGTAGGATGGGGGCAAGGTAGATGTAGAGGAGTGGTAGGATGGTTTCAGGGTGGAGGAGTGGTAGGATGTTGGGCAGGTTAGAGGAGTTGTAGGATGGTGGGCAGGGTAGAGGAGTGATAGGATAGTGTTCAGGTTAGGCATAGAGGAGAGGTAGGATGGTGTTCAGGTTAGGCATAGAGTAATGGTAGGATGGTGGGCCGGGTAGGCATAGAGTAATGGTAGGATGGTGTTCAGGTTAGGCATAGAGTAATGGTAGGATGGTGGGCAGGGTAGGGATAGAGGTGTGGTAGGATGGTGGGCAGGTAAGTTGTAGTATTGTGGGCAGGTTAGGGATAGAGTAGTGGAAGGATGGTGGGCACGTTAGAGGAGTGGTAGGGTGGTGGGCAGGTTTGAGGTAGAGGAGTGGTAGGATGGTGGGCAGGTTAGAGGTAGAGGAGTGGTAGGATGGTGGGGAGGTTAGAGGAATGGTAGGATGGTGGGCAGGTTAGAGGAGTGGTAGGATGGTGGGCAGGGTTAGAGGTAGAGGAGTGGTAGGATGGTGGGTAGGGTTAGGATGGTGGGTAGTGGTTTGGGTGGTGGGGAGGTTAGAGGAGTGGTAGGATGGTGGGCAGGGTAGAGGTAGAGGAGTGGAAGGATGGTGGGCACGTTAGACGAGTGGTAGGATGGTGGGTAGGTTAGAGGAGTTGTTGGGTGGTGGGGATGTTAGAGGAGTGGTAGGATGGTGGGCAGGTTTGAGGTAGAGGAGTGGTAGGATGGTGGGCAGGTTAGAGGAGTGGTAGGATGGTGGGTATGGTAGAGGTAGAGGAGTGGAAGGATGGTGGGCAGGTTAGAGGAGTGGTAGGATGGTGGGTATGGTAGAGGTAGAGGAGTGGAAGGATGGTGGGCAGGTTAGAGGAGTGGTAGGATGGTGGGCATGGTAGAGGTAGAGGAGTGGAAGGATGGTGGGCATGTTAGGAGTGGTAGGATGGTGGGTATGGTAGAGGAGTGGTAGGATGGTGGGCAAGGTAGAGGTAGAGGAGTGGAAGGATGGTGGGCACGTTAGAGGAGTGGTAGGATGGTAGGCAGGGTAGAGGAGTGGTAGGATGGTGGGCAGGTTAGAGGAGTGGTAGGATGGTGGGCAGGGTAGAGGTAGAGGAGTGGTAGGATGGTGGGCAGGTTAGAGGAGTGGTAGGATGGTGGGCAGGGTGGAGGTGTGGTAGGATGGTGGGCAGGATAGAGGAGTGGTAGGATGGTGGGCAGGGTAGAGATAGAGGAGTGATAGGATGGTTTCAGGGTGGAGGAGTGGTAGGATGTTGGGCAGGTTAGAGGAGTTGTAGGACGGTGGGCAGGTTAGAGGAGTGGTAGGATGGTGGGCAGGGTAGGGATAGAGGAGTGATAGGATAGTGTGCAGGGTAGAGGACTGGTAGGATGGTGGGCAGGGAATAGGTAGAGAAGTGGTAGGATGACGGCAGGTTAGAGGAGTGGTAGGATGGTTGGCAGGGTAGATTAGTGGTAGGATGGGGGCAAGGTAGATGTAGAGGAGTGGTAGGATGGTTTCAGGGTGGAGGAGTGGTAGGATGTTGGGCAGGTTAGAGGAGTTGTAGGATGGTGGGCAGGGTAGAGGAGTGATAGGATAGTGTTCAGGTTAGGCATAGAGGAGAGGTAGGATGGTGTTCAGGTTAGGCATAGAGTAATGGTAGGATGGTGGGCCGGGTAGGCATAGAGTAATGGTAGGATGGTGTTCAGGTTAGGCATAGAGTAATGGTAGGATGGTGGGCAGGGTAGGGATAGAGGTGTGGTAGGATGGTGGGCAGGTAAGTTGTAGTATTGTGGGCAGGTTAGGGATAGAGTAGTGGAAGGATGGTGGGCACGTTAGAGGAGTGGTAGGGTGGTGGGCAGGTTTGAGGTAGAGGAGTGGTAGGATGGTGGGCAGGTTAGAGGTAGAGGAGTGGTAGGATGGTGGGGAGGTTAGAGGAGTGGTAGGGTGGTGGACACGTTAGAGGAGTGGTAGGATGGTGGGCAGGTTAGAGGTAGAGGAGTGGAAAGATTGGTGGCACGTTAGAGGAGTGTTAGGATGGTAGGCAGGGTAGAGGAGTGGTGGGATGGTGGGCAGGTTAGAGGAGTGGTAGGATGGTGGGCAGGGTAGAGGTAGAGGAGTGGTAGGATGGAGGGCAGGTTAGAGGTAGAGGAGTGGTAGGATGGTGGGGAGGTTAGAGGAGTGGTAGGGCGGTGGACACGTTAGAGGAGTGGTAGGATGGTGGGCAGGTTAGAGGTAGAGGAGTGGAAGGATGGTGGGCATGGTAGAGGTAGAGGAGTGGAAGGATGGTGGGCACGTTAGAGGAGTGGTAGGATGGTGGGCAAGGTAGAGGTAGAGGAGTGGTAGGATGGTGGGCAGGGTAGAGGAGTGGTAGGATGGTAGGCAGGGTAGAGGAATGGTAGGATGGTGGGCAGGTTAGAGGAGTGGTAGGATGGTGGGCAGGGTAGAGGTAGAGGAGTGGTAGGATGGTGGGCAGGTTAGAGGAGTGGTAGGATGGTAGGCAGGGTAGAGGAATGGTAGGATGGTGGGCAGGTTAGAGGAGTGGTAGGATGGTGGGCAGGGTAGAGGTAGAGGAGTGGTAGGATGGTGGGCAGGTTAGAGGTAGAGGAGTGGTAGGATGGTGGGTAGGTTAGAGGAGTGGTAGGATGGTGGGCAGGGTAGAGGTAGAGGAGTGGAAGGATGGTGGGCACGTTAGACAAGTGGTAGGATGGTGGGCAGGTTAGAGGTAGAGGAGTGGTAAGATGGTGGGTAGGTTAGAGGAGTGGTTGGGTGGTGGGGAGGTTAGAGGAGTGGTAGGATGGTGGGCAGGGTAGAGGTAGAGGAGTGGAAGGATGGTGGGCACGTTAGACAGTGGTAGGATGGTGGGTAGGTTAGAGGAGTTGTTAGGTGGTGGGGATGTTAGAGGAGTGGTAGGATGGTGGGCAGGTTTGAGGTAGAGGAGTGGTAGGATGGTGGGCAGGTTAGAGGAGTGGTAGGATGGTGGGTATGGTAGAGGTAGAGGAGTGGAAGGATGGTGGGCAGGTTAGAGGAGTGGTAGGATGGTGGGTATGGTAGAGGTAGAGGAGTGGAAGGATGGTGGGCAGGTTAGAGGAGTTGTAGGATGGTGGGCATGGTAGAGGTAGAGGAGTGGAAGGATGGTGGGCACGTTAGGAGTGGTAGGATGGTGGGTATGGTAGAGGAGTGGTAGGATGGTGGGCAAGGTAGAGGTAGAGGAGTGGAAGGATGGTGGGCACGTTAGAGGAGTGGTAGGATGGTAGGCAGGGTAGAGGAGTGGTAGGATGGTGGGCAGGTTAGAGGAGTGGTAGGATGGTGGGCAGGGTAGAGGTAGAGGAGTGGTAGGATGGTGGGCAGGTTAGAGGAGTGGTAGGATGGTGGGCAGGGTGGAGGTGTGGTAGGATGGTGGGCAGGATAGAGGAGTGGTAGGATGGTGGGCAGGGTAGAGATAGAGGAGTGGTAGGATGGTTTTCAGGGTGGAGGAGTGGTAGGATGTTGGGCAGGTTAGAGGAGTTGTAGGACGGTGGGCAGGTTAGAGGAGTGGTAGGATGGTGGGCAGGGTAGGGATAGAGGAGTGATAGGATAGTGTGCAGGTTAGAGGACTGGTAGGATGGTGGGCAGGGAATAGGTAGAGAAGTGGTAGGATGACGGCAGGTTAGAGGAGTGGTAGGATGGTTGGCAGGGTAGATTAGTGGTAGGATGGGGGCAAGGTAGATGTAGAGGAGTGGTAGGATGGTTTCAGGGTGGAGGAGTGGTAGGATGTTGGGCAGGTTAGAGGAGTTGTAGGATGGTGGGCAGGGTAGAGGAGTGATAGGATAGTGTTCAGGTTAGGCATAGAGGAGAGGTAGGATGGTGTTCAGGTTAGGCATAGAGTAATGGTAGGATGGTGGGCCGGGTAGGCATAGAGTAATGGTAGGATGGTGTTCAGGTTAGGCATAGAGTAATGGTAGGATGGTGGGCAGGGTAGGGATAGAGGTGTGGTAGGATGGTGGGCAGGTAAGTTGTAGTATTGTGGGCAGGTTAGGGATAGAGTAGTGGAAGGATGGTGGGCACGTTAGAGGAGTGGTAGGGTGGTGGGCAGGTTTGAGGTAGAGGAGTGGTAGGATGGTGGGCAGGTTAGAGGTAGAGGAGTGGTAGGATGGTGGGGAGGTTAGAGGAATGGTAGGATGGTGGGCAGGTTAGAGGAGTGGTAGGATGGTGGGCAGGGTAGAGGTAGAGGAGTGGTAGGATGGTGGGCAGGTTAGAGGTAGAGGAGTGGTAGGATGGTGGGTAGGTTAGAGGAGTGGTTGGGTGGTGGGGAGGTTAGAGGAGTGGTAGGATGGTGGGCAGGGTAGAGGTAGAGGAGTGGAAGGATGGTGGGCACGTTAGACGAGTGGTAGGATGGTGGGTAGGTTAGAGGAGTTGTTGGGTGGTGGGGATGTTAGAGGAGTGGTAGGATGGTGGGCAGGTTTGAGGTAGAGGAGTGGTAGGATGGTGGGCAGGTTAGAGGAGTGGTAGGATGGTGGGTATGGTAGAGGTAGAGGAGTGGAAGGATGGTGGGCAGGTTAGAGGAGTGGTAGGATGGTGGGTATGGTAGAGGTAGAGGAGTGGAAGGATGGTGGGCAGGTTAGAGGAGTGGTAGGATGGTGGGCATGGTAGAGGTAGAGGAGTGGAAGGATGGTGGGCACGTTAGGAGTGGTAGGATGGTGGGTATGGTAGAGGAGTGGTAGGATGGTGGGCAAGGTAGAGGTAGAGGAGTGGAAGGATGGTGGGCACGTTAGAGGAGTGGTAGGATGGTAGGCAGGGTAGAGGAGTGGTAGGATGGTGGGCAGGTTAGAGGAGTGGTAGGATGGTGGGCAGGGTAGAGGTAGAGGAGTGGTAGGATGGTGGGCAGGTTAGAGGAGTGGTAGGATGGTGGGCAGGGTGGAGGTGTGGTAGGATGGTGGGCAGGATAGAGGAGTGGTAGGATGGTGGGCAGGGTAGAGATAGAGGAGTGATAGGATGGTTTTCAGGGTGGAGGAGTGGTAGGATGTTGGGCAGGTTAGAGGAGTTGTAGGACGGTGGGCAGGTTAGAGGAGTGGTAGGATGGTGGGCAGGGTAGGGATAGAGGAGTGATAGGATAGTGTGCAGGGTAGAGGACTGGTAGGATGGTGGGCAGGGAATAGGTAGAGAAGTGGTAGGATGACTGCAGGTTAGAGGAGTGGTAGGATGGTTGGCAGGGTAGATTAGTGGTAGGATGGGGGCAAGGTAGATGTAGAGGAGTGGTAGGATGGTTTTCAGGGTGGAGGAGTGGTAGGATGTTGGGCAGGTTAGAGGAGTTGTAGGATGGTGGGCAGGGTAGAGGAGTGATAGGATAGTGTTCAGGTTAGGCATAGAGGAGAGGTAGGATGGTGTTCAGGTTAGGCATAGAGTAATGGTAGGATGGTGGGCCGGGTAGGCATAGAGTAATGGTAGGATGGTGTTCAGGTTAGGCATAGAGTAATGGTAGGATGGTGGGCAGGGTAGGGATAGAGGTGTGGTAGGATGGTGGGCAGGTAAGTTGTAGTATTGTGGGCAGGTTAGGGATAGAGTAGTGGAAGGATGGTGGGCACGTTAGAGGAGTGGTAGGGTGGTGGGCAGGTTTGAGGTAGAGGAGTGGTAGGATGGTGGGCAGGTTAGAGGTAGAGGAGTGGTAGGATGGTGGGGAGGTTAGAGGAGTGGTAGGGTGGTGGACACGTTAGAGGAGTGGTAGGATGGTGGGCAGGTTAGAGGTAGAGGAGTGGAAAGATTGGTGGCACGTTAGAGGAGTGTTAGGATGGTAGGCAGGGTAGAGGAGTGGTAGGATGGTGGGCAGGTTAGAGGAGTGGTAGGATGGTGGGCAGGGTAGAGGTAGAGGAGTGGTAGGATGGAGGGCAGGTTAGAGGTAGAGGAGTGGTAGGATGGTGGGGAGGTTAGAGGAGTGGTAGGGGCGGTGGACACGTTAGAGGAGTGGTAGGATGGTGGGCAGGTTAGAGGTAGAGGAGTGGAAGGATGGTGGGCATGGTAGAGGTAGAGGAGTGGAAGGATGGTGGGCACGTTAGAGGAGTGGTAGGATGGTGGGCAAGGTAGAGGAATGGTAGGATGGTGGGCAGGTTAGAGGAGTGGTAGGATGGTAGGCAGGGTAGAGGAATGGTAGGATGGTGGGCAGGTTAGAGGAGTGGTAGGATGGTGGGCAGGGTAGAGGTAGAGGAGTGGTAGGATGGTGGGCAGGTTAGAGGAGTGGTAGGATGGTAGGCAGGGTAGAGGAATGGTAGGATGGTGGGCAGGTTAGAGGAGTGGTAGGATGGTGGGCAGGGTAGAGGTAGAGGAGTGGTAGGATGGTGGGCAGGTTAGAGGTAGAGGAGTGGTAGGATGGTGGGTAGGTTAGAGGAGTGGTAGGATGGTGGGCAGGGTAGAGGTAGAGGAGTGGAAGGATGGTGGGCACGTTAGACAAGTGGTAGGATGGTGGGTAGGTTAGAGGAGTGGTTGGGTGGTGGGGATGTTAGAGGAGTGGTAGGATGGTGGGCAGGTTTGAGGTAGAGGAGTGGTAGGATGGTGGGCAGGTTAGAGGAGTGGTAGGATGGTGGGTATGGTAGAGGTAGAGGAGTGGAAGGATGGTGGGCAGGTTAGAGGAGTGGTAGGATGGTGGGTATGGTAGAGGTAGAGGAGTGGAAGGATGGTGGGCAGGTTAGAGGAGTGGTAGGATGGTGGGCATGGTAGAGGTAGAGGAGTGGAAGGATGGTGGGCACGTTAGGAGTGGTAGGATGGTGGGTATGGTAGAGGTGTGGTAGGATGGTGGGCAAGGTAGAGGTAGAGGAGTGGAAGGATGGTGGGCACGTTAGAGGAGTGGTAGGATGGTGGGCAGGGTAGAGGAGTGGTAGGATGGTGGGCAGGGTAGAGGTAGAGGAGTGGTAGGATGGTGGGCAGGTTAGAGGTAGAGGAGTGGTAGGATGGTAGGCAGGTTAGAGGAGTGGTAGGATGGTAGGCAGGGTAGAGGAATGGTAGGATGGTGGGCAGGGTAGATGAATGGTAGGATAGTGGGCAGGTTAGAGGAGTGGTAGGATGGTGGGCAGGGTAGAGGTAGAGGAGTGGTAGGATGGTGGGTAGGTTAGAGGAGTGGTTGGGTGGTGGGGAGGTTAGAGGAGTGGTAGGATGGTGGGCAGGATAGAGGTAGAGGAGTGGAAGGATGGTGGGCAGGTTAGAGGAGTGGTAGGATGGTGGGTATGGTAGAGGTAGAGGAGTGGAAGGATGGTGGGCAGGTTAGAGGAGTGGTAGGATGGTGGGTATGGTAGAGGTAGAGGAGTGGAAGGATGGTGGGCAGGTTAGAGGAGTGGTAGGATGGTGGGTATGGTAGAGGTAGAGGAGTGGAAGGATGGTGGGCAGGTTAGAGGAGTGGTAGGATGGTGGGCATGGTAGAGGTAGAGGAGTGGAAGGATGGTGGGCACGTTAGGAGTGGTAGGCTGGTGGGTATGGTAGAGGAGTGGTAGGATGGTGGGCAAGGTAGAGGTAGAGGAGTGGAAGGATGGTGGGCACGTTAGAGGAGTGGTAGGATGGTAGGCAGGGTAGAGGAGTGGTAGCATGGTGGGCAGGTTAGAGGAGTGGTAGGATGGTGGGCAGGGTAGAGGTAGAGGAGTGGTAGGATGGAGGGCAGGTTAGAGGTAGAGGAGTGGTAGGATGGTGGGCAGGGTAGAGGTAGAGGAGTGGTAGGATGGAGGGCAGGTTAGAGGTAGAGGAGTGGTAGGATGGTGGGGAGGTTAGAGGAGTGGTAGGGTGGTGGACACGTTAGAGGAGTGGTAGGATGGTGGGCAAGGTAGACGTAGATGAGTGGTAGGATGGTGGGTATGGTCGAGGAGTGGTAGGATGGTGGGCAAGGTAGAGGTAGAGGAGTGGTAGGCTGGTGGGCAGGTTAGATGAGTGGTAGGATGGTCGGCAGGTTAGAGGTAGAGGAGTGGTAGGATGGTGGGTATGGTAGAGGTAGAGGAGTGGTAGGATGGTGGGCAGGGTAGAGGTAGAGGAGTGGTAGGATGGTGGGCAGGGTAGAGGTAGAGGAGTGGAAGGATGGTGGGCATGGTAGAGGTAGAGGAGTGGAAGGATGGTGGGCACGTTAGAGGAGTGGTAGGATGGTGGGCAAGGTAGAGGAAGAGGAGTGGTATGATGGTGGGCAGTGTAGAGGTAGAGGAGTGGAAGGATGGTGGGCAGGGTAGATGAATGGTAGGATGGTGGGCAGGTTAGAGGAGTGGTAGGATGGTAGGCAGGGTAGAGGAATGGTAGGATGGTGGGCAGGTTAGAGGAGTGGTAGGATGGTGGGCAGGGTAGAGGTAGAGGAGTGGTAGGATGGTGGGCAGGGTAGAGGAATGGTAGGATGGTGTGCAGGTTAGAGGAGTGGTAGGATGGTGGGCAGGTTAGAGGTAGAGGAGTGGTAGGATGGTGGGTAGGTTAGAGGAGTGGTTGGGTGGTGGGGAGGTTAGAGGAGTGGTAGGATGGTGGGCAGGGTAGAGGTAGAGGAGTGGAAGGATGGTGGGCACGTTAGAGGAGTGGTAGGATGGTGGGGAGGTTAGAGGAGTGGAAGGATGGTGGGCAGGGTAGAGGTAGAGGAGTGGTAGGGTGGTGGGCATTGTAGAGGTATAGGAGTGGTATGATGGTAGGCAGGTTCGGGATAAAGTGGTAGGGTGGTGGGTTAGGTTAGAGGAGTGGTAGGATGGTGGTTAGGTAAGTGGTAGGGTGGTGGGTTAGGTAGAGGTGTGGTAGGATGGTGGGCAGGTAAGTGGTAGGACGGTGTGCAGGTTAGAGGAGTGGTAGGATGGTGGGTTAGGTAGAGGTGTTGTAGGATGGTGGGCAGGTAAGTGGTAGGATGGTGAGCAGGTTAGAGGAATGATAGGATGGTGGGCAGGTAAGTGGTAGGACAGTGGGCAGGGCAGAGGCGTGGTAGGTATGATGGGCAGGGTAGAGGAGTGGTAGGATGGTGGGCGGGGTGGAGGTAGAGGAGTGGTAGGATGGTGGGCGGGGTGGAGGTAGAGGAGTGGTAGGATGGTGGGCAGGGTAGGGGAGTGGTAGGATGGTGGGCAGGGTAGGGGAGTGGTAGGATGGTGGGCAGGTTAGAGGAGAGGTAGGATGGTGGGCAGGTTAGAGGAGTGGTAGGATCGTAGCCAGGTTAGAGGAGTGGTAGGATAAAGGGCAGGTTAGGGGTAGAGGAGTGGTAGGATAAAGGGCAGGTTAGGGGTAGAGGAGTGGGGGTAAATTTGAATAAAAGTAGTAACATTTAATAATTAGATCAAATGCTAATTTATGTGTCCCAGATTTAAGTTTCCTATATTACTATTGTCTATAGTCTATTAGACCAGGTTGAGGATTGTATAAGGGTAGAGGATGGATATTATGGTGTGCAGGTTAGGGGTAGAGTGGGTAGGGGAAGAAAGGGTAGGGTTAGAGATGGTAGGGGTAGAGAGGGTAGGGGTAGAGTGGGTAGGGGTACAGGGGTAGGGGTAGAGAAGGTAGGGGTACAGGGGTAGGTGTAGAGAGGGTAGGGGGTACAGAGGTAGGGTTAGAGATGGTAGGGGTAGAGAGGATAGTGGTACAGGTGTAGGGCTAGGGGGTAGGGTTAGAGAGGGTATGGGTACAGGGGTAGGGGTAGAGAGGGTAGGGGTAGAGAGGTTAGGGGTACAGGGGTAGGATAAGAGAGGGTAGGGGTAGAATGGGTAGGGGTAGAGAGGGTAGGGGTAGAGTGGGTAGGGGTAGAGAGGGTAGGGGTACAGGGGTACAGGGGGTAGTGGAAGAGAGGGTAGGGGTAGAGTGGGTAGGGGTAGAGTGGGTAGGGGTAGAGAGGGTAGGGGTAGAGAGGGTAGGGGTAGAGTGGGTAGGGGTACAGGGGGTAGTGGTATAGAGGGTAGGGGTAGAGTGGGTAGGGGTAGAGTTGGTAGGGGTAGAGTGGTGACATAATGGCTTTACTACAGGTTTAAGAAGATTATGTCACATAAAAGACTAGTTTGAGATTTGATGACCCTCCCTGTCCGGAGGTGACACTTCTATGCTTGGACAGAGACAGAGTCTGCGTACCAAATTACACCCTCATCCCTATGTAGTGCACTGCTTTAGACCAGGGCCCATAGGGGTAGTGCACTACTTTAGGCCAGGTCCCAAAGGGGTAGTGCACTACTTTAGACCAGGGCCCATAGGGGTAGTGCACTACTTTAGACCAGGGCCCGTAGCGGTAGTGTACTACTTTAGACCAGGTCCAATAGGGGTAGAGCACTACTTTAGACCAGGTCCAATAGGGGTAGTGCACTACTTTAGACCAGGTCCAATAGGGGTAGTGCACTACTTTAGACCAGGTCCAATAGGGGTAGTGCACTACTTTAGACCAGGTCCAATAGGGTAGTGCACTACTTTAGACCAGGTACAATAGGGGTAGTGCACTACTTTAGACCAGGTCCAATAGGGGTAGTGCACTACTTTAGACCAGGTACAATAGGGGTAGTGCACTACTTTAGACCAGGTACAATAGGGGTAGTGCACTACTTTAGACCAGGTACAATAGGGGTAGTGCACTACTTTAGACCAGGTCCAATAGGGGTAGTGCACTACTTTAGACCAGGTACAATAAGGGTAGTGCACTACTTTAGACCAGGTCCAATAGGGGTAGTGCACTACTTTAGACCAGGTACAATAAGGGTAGTGCACTACTTTAGACCAGGTCCAATAGCGGTAGTGCACTACTTTAGACGAGAGCCCTGTAGTCGGCTTGGTGCATGTTAGACCATTGAACAAAAATGTATGGAGGATTTAGATGAGTCTGAGTTAAGCACATCTACCTCAAATCAGAACAGTCTATACGTCTTTTGAAAAGTATGCTGGCTATAAATCTGAGCAATACTGGTCCCGGTAGAGTCCATCTTCTCTTGTGAATGACCAATTACGCCCGCAGTATAGTCTTGGGACATTTATGACCAATTTATATTTCATACCTTGGACATTTTTAATATGAAATAGTGTAATTGTATTCATAAAAGACATCAAAATGATCAATATCACATGAGTTTGTGTTTGGCTGTTGAGAGGGTGACTAAGGTATTATTTTGAAGCAACATGTCTTGTTGGTAAGCCCTAAATGATGAATATTCATTCATATGGTTAGAACCCATGCAGCCTCTTATCTCAATGTGTTTCTATCACTGGCAGAAAAAAAAAGAGGCCACATAAAGAATCAAGAAGGGTTGTTCAAATGAGAAAAATCACAACCATTAATATTTCCGAGCTAAGACAAATGAATACGCTGGGCTGCCAGTAGTAGTGTTGCTTTGACCAATGAATAGACTTGCTCTGTTGTCAGTCATGTTGTATTTTCATTTGGCCATTCTGCCAGTGATGAAAGCAGTAGCTGATTTAAATGTGATCATAAAATGCGGCGATAAGGAATATGTACACAGAGACAAGGTGAGAAAATGATCTGCAGGGGACCAATCAGCATAGAGAATTGTGTTTTATTTAGAGTAATCTGTCAAATATAGGAGACTCCTAGCTCTAGTGGGGGTTTTGCCTTGCACAGATACACAGGGGCAAGGTTCGTTTGTAGGTTGACTTCTATTTCATTTGATTTTCCCTATTGGAAATAGGCAGACCCTGTGTTTTGAGACATTATATGCAGTATTTTGACTATGTATTTGTTACTGGCTGATCCCTTCATGGCTGTCACCAAATCAAAGATCAGACACAGCTAGCCTAGCCCAGCCGGTACGACAGCTAGCCTAGCCCAGCCGGTTCGACAGCTAGCCTAGCCCAGCCGGTACGACAGCTAGCCTAGCCTGGGTCCCACATGGAACCCTATTCGTTATAGGCGCTGGTTAAATATAGTACACTAGACACTGTAGGTTATAGAGCGCAATTTGGGACGCATTCCCAATAAATAACAGCCATACATCTCCCTGCAGATTAGATGTCAGCCAACTTCCTGCCCTGCCCTTTGTCTCTGTGCAAATGCCACAGGGGGTCCACTGTCTCAGGAATCATGGGTAATAAAAATGAATCATAGATGAGACATTAGAGAGGATACTCGCAGGCAGAGACCTGGTGCATTAAACAGGAACAGATATCGTACAAGCCCTCTTGTGATGATAATAGATATTAGTTTCCTATCCTATACAGCTGCACACAGTCAGGAACAGATATCGTACAAGCCCTCTTGTGATGATAATAGATATTAGTTTCCTATCCTATACAGCTGCACACAGTCAGGAACAGATATCGTACAAGCCCTCTTGTGATGATAATAGATATTAGTTTCCTATCCTATACAGCTGCACACAGTCAGGAACAGAGGGGGAAGATATTTAACACTTGTCAATCTAACCATCATGAAAGCCAGATGGTGATTCTCACCCTACTTGTAAATGTCATATTTGTTAAAGAGTTCAGCAAGATGAGATAAGCTTTCTGAATATAGGGTGCTGATTGAAGAACGGGACAGACAAACTTTCTTCCACTTATTGTAAGTCAACGGTTTGTTAAAGAGACAGCGACAAGAAAGCAATTGCATGAGGTGAATACTATGAATAGAACAAAGTTATGGAGAATTGAGGCACTGACTCTATATTCATGGAGGTAAGAACTGAATGTCTGTTGGCCTCACTGAAACCTTTCTACAGTCATACAGGTAAGAACAGAATGTCTGTTGTTCTCACTGAAACCTTTCTACAGTCATACAGGTAAGAACAGAATGTCTGTTGGCCTCACTGAAACCTTTCTACAGTCATACAGATAAGCAATTCATTTGATCCCTCTTTTGTTACTGAGAATGTTCCAGCTCAACTGGAATTGCAAACTTGTAGTGTATTTCAAGGTTTTCAAAGGTTTTAAACGTTTGTAATTTACACTTTAAAATGTCAGACTTGATTTTTGAAAAATGTATCAAACCCTATAAAAATGTTCCATTTAATTATAATCCATATAATAATTCACATTTCCTTTTGCGGAAGGATTATATTCCTGCTGTAGCAAACTGGATCAAATTAAGATCCAAACATGTATTTTCACTACCAGAGAATGAAGCTTTTAGCGTCACAACCGATTCCAATTTAAACATTAAGTTCCAACCAATCCAAGTGGATTATATCTTAGACACGTTGATACATACATTACAAATACTGTCTAGGAAATACACTGATGCACTGATACACTGTCTGCACAAAAGTTGGATTTGAATAATGTATACCTCACTGCAAAAGTGAATGATATCACTTTGTTGCCCTTAGCGATGAAATGGGTAGCAGGATATGTGTCCTACTTCCTACTTCCCAGAGGAAGAACCAGTGTATCTGTAGGAAAACATTCGTTTCCGGACAGCGTGTCTCTAGTTGACTTTGCATAATTACAGAAGTGTAATGAAAATGAAAGTGTAAAATGACATACCCAAACATAATTATTTTTCACGAGATGGCCATAAACAATAACTGGAAATGTTATAAATTGCTGAGGTGTAGTTTCATTTGAGAAAACAAGCTTGAGTACATAGTTTAAATACATGTATGATTAAAATATCTAAAAATCATATATGATGTTTTTCCTATTCAACAGAAGTTATGCAATAGGGCTTGAAATGACTGCAATGCTTTCTAAAAAATAGTAACAATCAAATTATAAACCACTTTCTATAAGATGTTCCCTTTTTTACAACTTTTATATATATATATATATATATATATATATATATATATATATATATATATATATATATATATATATATATATATATATATATATATATATATATATATATATATATATATATATATACTGTATATATATGGGCTATACTCGGCCTTGTCTCCGGATGGTAAGTTGATGGTTGAAGATATCCCTCTAGTGGTGTGGGGGCCACAGTGTCTCCTGACCCCTCCTGTCTCAGCCTCCAGTATTTATGCTGCAGTAGTTTATGTGTCGGGGGGCTAGGGTCAGTTTGTTATATCTGGAGTACTTCTCCTGTCCTATCCGGTGTCCTGTGTGAATTTAAGTATGCTCTCTCTAATTCTCTCTTTCTCTCTTTCTTTCTCTCGGAGGGCCTGAGCCCTAGGACCATGCCTCAGGACTACCTGGCATGATGACTCCTTGCTGTCCCCAGTCCACCTGGCCGTGCTGCTACTCCAGTGTCAACTGTTCTGCCTGTGATTATTATTATTTGACCATGCTGGTCATTTATGAACATTTGAACATCTTGGCCATGTTCTGTTATAATCTCCACCCGGGACAGCCAGAAGAGGACTGGCCACCCCACATAGCCTGGTTCCTCTCTAGGTTTCTTCCTAGGTTTTGGCCTTTCTAGGGAGTTTTTCCTAGCCACCGTGCTTCTACACCTGCATTGCTTGCTGTTTGGGGTTTTAGGCTGGGTTTCTGTACAGCACTTTGAGATATCAGCTGATGTACGAAGGGCTAAATAAATACATTTGATTTGATTTATATATATATATATATATAACACTGTATATGATCACACTTAGGGACAGTACAATATTGCCACTATTTCATATGACTGCTGACAGAGAATGTTATCCTAAACATCCACTGAGCGACACAGAGACACCATTAAAATGTACGCAGGTTCCTTACAACTTCAGTTTTAATGTATTTATATGTATTTAACTAGGCAAGTCAGTTAAGAAGACATTCTTCTTTACAATGATGGAATAGTGGGTTAACCACCTTGTGCCAATGACATATGTGTACCTTGTCTGCTCGGGAATTCGATCCACCAACCATTCGGTTACTGGCCCAACACTCTAACCACTAGGCTACCTGCCACCCCAAGCATCTGTGACCAAGAGAAAGTGGTCTTGATTCAATTCTATGAAATTATTTCATATTTTTCTCATGTTGAGAGCTCTAAATCCGCCTGAGAATATCACAGAGAATCGAATATTTGTCTGAATGGGCCAGAAAACGTGACATGTCATTCCCTATGCAAATGTAGGGTCTGAAACCTGACACTTGAAGTCAGCTCCACTGAGAGAGTGGTAGCGCTGAGCAGACAGATGGGGCTTTCTGAAACTATAAGGCACTATGACTTTCACAGAGTGCTTTGTAAACCAAAATGTCAATCACAACCGGTCCAGAACCATTTAAAGTCCCCCATATAAGGGACTTATTATCATCTTAACATGTAATAGGGTCCTGTACATTTTACATGACCTCTGAGTATATGACTGCCAACACAGACAGACAGCACAGACTAATCAGTGTCAAGCACAGCAGTCACTGGGCCTATAAACCAAGGTAAGTATGCCAAACAGCACCCTATTCCCTACATCTTGCACTACATTTGATCAGAGCCCAATGGGCCCTGGTTGAAAGTAGTGCACTATAAAGGAAATATGGTGCCATTTGGGACAAACCCTAACTGATGATATGGAACCTGAACTCTGGGAGGCTTTGCCTCAGCTTGTCTATCAAAGTAATACATTTGACAATATTCCATTAAAAAAATACACATCGAGCCTGGTTTATTCCACAAGATACCACCGGCTAAATCCATGATGTTAATTTACTCTATTCCATCTGACTGCGCAATCCACTGTCTCATCAGCCCAGCCAGGCAATTTATAAACTTCATCTCCACTATAAAAAGCATCTAGACATTGTCTCACAATTCTTTTAGACTAACATTTACTTTTCAACAGCGAAGGTTTGTATAAACCTTGATGTCTGTCCCTCTGAATCTCCAACTGTCCCATAGTAATGAACATGTAGGGGTTGGGAGTCGGGACGAAAAAGAGGCAGGCAGCGTTTCTCAGCCAGTCGAAATCATGAATCAGCTGGCATAATTTTATGGATATATACAAAGAAATGCAAATGAAGCTAGTTTGCAGTCTTTCCAGCTTCCGTTTGAAGTTATTGTGTTAGCTGTGTTGTTGGCTAGCTCCTCTGAACAACTGTGTCCTAACGAGTGAGCACATTTTCTATGCCAGACGAAACCACACCTCAGTAGCTCATTGTTATGGATGTATCCATATAAATGTCACTAGAAAACAGCTTAAATATTACAACTACTTCATGTCACGCCCTGACCTTAGAGAGCTTTTTATGCCTCTATTTTGGTTTGGTGAGGGTGTGATTTGGGTCAGCGTTCTATGTTAATTTGTCTATGTTTTGTATTTCTTTGTTTTGGCCGGGTATGGTTCTCAATCAGGGACAGCTGTCTATCGTTGTCTCTGATTGGGAACCATACTTAGGCAGCCCTTTTCCCACCTGTCTTGGTGGGTAGTTGTCTTGGTTTGTTGGCACTACAGCCTTTAGCTTCACGGTTGTTTTTAGATTGTTCATTGTTTTTGTGGGCGTCGTAATAATAAAGGAATATGTACGCTCACGACGCTGCAACTTGATCCTCTTCATTCAACGGCCGTGACACTTCACTGTTTGACGTGACTGTAAGTTAGCCGTAGTTGGCTAGCTGGCAAGCAAGGGATAACAACGCTGTCAGCCAGTATGGCAAGGAAACATTTAGAACGAACGACTGGGTGGCGTCAATAGGTAGAGAGCAAAAAGACTGAACGACTGAGTCATGTCTCTCGCAACCGAACCATTAGAACGAACGACCAGCCGGCTTGGGTAGCAACCCTAGATTTGTTTCTGGACTATATCTTGTGGAAAGATTAAATATATAGTATGAATAAATTCATCAAAATAATGTTTTTAATTCAAATCTGTCAATCATTATTTGAATGGGTTGGTAACCCGTGCCAATAGTTCCTCCAAACACCGGTTTCTCGGGCATTTTCTCTATTGTTACAGGGTTCCAAAGAAGTCTGTTGGGGTAGATATTTGAGCAAAAGGCTATGAGAGTCAAGTTCTCCTACCACTTGGCTGTACACACTGTTAGCTATTAAGTCTTGTTACACAGTGACCTTTGATGTAAGTGGTAAGCTTAGCTTCATTATAATGTTACTAAGCTACAGCTCTGCCCTAATGGCACTAAAGTCAGACCATTTTGTTGGTGAAAAATACATTACAGGAACTCTCTCGGATTGGAATAAGGAGATGTAGAAAAAGTATGAATAAATTGAAGGATGTTAAAACTATATATACAGTATAAATATGTATTCTGAACATTATTCAGTCTCTGGCAGGCAGTGTAGATTAAAGTCTGTGTTTTTGCAAAGGGCATCTGTTAGAGCCATGGGGAACAAATAAAGAAATTCATGAAAACAATGCATACCACAACAAATAGCACCATCTTCTGAATACTCAAAACAGCTGCATGCCCCAGTCTTAGTTTAGTGACACTTGATTTATTTTTGTACACTTAAATCCTCCTTCCTCCCAATCACTACTGAGGCCATTTTTGCTGTGCTCTCCTGAAAATGAGATCAGTACATGAACATAATAATAATATCCAAATAGTTAACCTAGTTCATGGCCAGAGCTTTCCCTTTATAAAGATGTCTTATTTCCAGCATTTTATGTATTTTTATCACGCATTCACACCAACATTCCAATATTTTGAAATATTGACCGTTTACAGATGGGATTGATAAGACGACGTTTGTGTATAATTGGGTTGAAGACCTAATGAATGTTGGCCAGCGTTATCTGCCTTCTTTTGAAGCAACAGTTGATAGTATCAGTGTGTCTGCCTTTAATCATAACGGCCACAGGCGACTCCTGATGTTGGCAGTATTTTCCCATCATAATCTCGCTCCCTCCACCGCCAACCCCACCATCTTGTGTGTTTGTGGCTGTTTCTGACGAGCCAGGCGGATGCAAGGACACAACACAAGCCCTTTGGGGCCAGACACCTCCCAAATCTAAAAGGGATGGAAGGGAGCGCATGTTGCTTCAGATAAACCTCTGAGATCAATCTCATGGATGCACAGCAAATCAGTGGAGCGAAAGCTTTTGAAAACCAAGCCCATATCCCTGATGTGCCAAGCAATGATTACGTGGTCAGTCAGTGATGCCAAAGGCAACCCTGAAACTTCAAGGAACTTAGAGTCTTGATGCCCGTCAGTTCTACAACACTAATTAAACTTATACAAGTAGCCCACTGAAGCCCAGCCAATGGGGCAAAGAGTTCCTTCTCTTTGGTGATTAACAAGCTGAAATACAACACGTGCCATAGAAAATACAATCTATTAAGACTGGATATCTAGATAGATAGATGTATTCCCCATGGAACGAATTGATCTATCAAGATTGGACCTATAGATACCAAGCTTCAATAGTACTTTGCCTTCAAGAGACTATGCCAATTGATTAATGTTTTGATTGTTCATTGGATGATCTTGCCTGCATGCTACTGCAGACACATTGTATGTCCCCTAATATAAAATGGGTGGTTCGATCCCTGAATGCTGATTGGCTGCCAGCCGTGGTATATCAGACCATATAGCACGGGTATGACAAAACATTTCTTAAAAATATTGTACGGTAAATCAACAGAGTTGCACTATTCCTCAATCAGTTTATGATATGGACATGTGGTACTACACAATATGCACAACATTAAACAAAAGTATGTAACAGCCTCCAGTCTTCTGGGACTTCTGCTTCCCACCAGATGTTGGAATGTTGCTGCGGGGATGTGCTTCCATTCAGCCACAAGAGCATTAGTGAGGATGGGCACTGATGTTGGGCGATTAGGCCTGACTAACAGTCAGCATTTCCAATGTGTTCGATGGGGTTGAGGTCAGGGCTCTATGCAGGCCAGTCAAGAGCTTCCACAACGATCGACGGATCATTTCTGTATGGACGTGCAGAAACTGTTGCCACAAAGTTGGAGGCATCTAATCTTCTAGAATGTCATTGTATGCTGTAGCGTTAAGATTTCTGGTCACTGGAACTAAGGGGTCTAGCCCGAACCAGGAAAAACATGATTCCTCCTCCACCAAACCTTACAGTTGGAACTATGCATCGGGGCAGGTAGCGTTCTCCTGGCATCCGCCAAACACAGATTTGTCGGTCGGATTGCCAGATGGTGAAGCGTGATCATCACGCCTGAGAATGCATTTCCACTGCTTCAGGTTCGAATGGCGACACGCTTTACACCATTCCAGACAAAGCTTGGCATTGTGATCTTAGGCTTGTGAGCGGATGCCTGTCAATGGAAACCCATTTCATGAAGGTCCCGACTTACAGTTCTTGTGCTGAAATTGCTTCCAAATGAAGGCAGTTTCAACCAAGGACAAACAATTTTTATGCGCTACACGATTCAGCACTCGGTGGTCCTGTTCTGTGAGCTTGCTGTGGCTGAGACTTTGTGGATCCTAGACGTTTCCCCTTCACAATAACAGCACTTACAGTTGACCAGGGTAGCTCTAGCAGGGTAGAAATTTGACAAACTGTTTTGTGGGAAAGGTGGCATCCCAGTAAGGTGCCAGGTTGAAAGTAACTGAGCTATTCAGTAAGGAGTTAGTAGAATGCTACTACCAAAGTTTGTCTATGGAGATTGCATGGCTGTGTGCTCAATTTTATACATCTGTCAGCATTGGGTGTTACTGAAATAGCCAAATCCACTAATTTGAAGTGGGGTTTACATACACCTTAGCCAAATACAGTTACTCAGTTTTTCACAATTCCTGACATTTACTCCTAGTAAAAATTCCCTGTCTTAGGTCAGTTAGGATCACCCCTTTATTTTAAGAATGTGAAATGTCAGAATAATACGAGAGAGAATGATTTATTTCAGCTTTTATTTCTGTCATCACAAGTTTACATACACTCAATTAGTATTTGGTAGCATTGCCTTTAAAATGTTTAACTTGGGTCAAACGTTTCAGGTAGCCTTCCACAAGCTTCTCACAATAAATTGGGTGAATTTTGCCCCATTCCTCCTGACAGAGCTGGTATAACTGAATCAGGTTTGTAGGCCTCTTGTTCGCACACACTTTTCAGTTCTGCCCACAAATGTCATATAGGATAAGGTCAGGGCTTTGTGATGGCCACTCCAATACCTTGACTTTGTTGTCCTTAAGATATGTCCTTAAGATATTTTGCCACAACTTTGGAAGTATGCTTAGGGTCATTGTCCATTTGGAAAACCCATTCGCGACCAAGCTTTAACTTCCTGACTGATGTCTTGAGATGTTGATTCAATATATCCACATCATTTTCAACCCTCATGATGCCATCTATTTTGTGAAGTGCACCAGACCCTCCTGCAGCAAAGCACCCCAACAACATGATGTTGCCACCCCCGTGCTTCACGGTTAGGATGGTGTTCTTCGGCTTGCAAGCCTCCCCCTTTTTCCTCCAAATATAACGATGGTATTTATGGCCAAACAGTTCTATTTTTGTTTCATCAGACCAGAGGACATTTCTCCAAAAAGTATGATCTTTGTCCCCATGTGCAGTTGCAAACCATAGTCTGGCTTTTTTATGGCGGTTTTGGGTAATGGCTTCTTCCTTGCTGAGCGGACTTTTAGTTCATGCCGATATAGGACTTGTTTTACTGTGGATATAGATACTTTTGTACCTGTTTCCTCCAGCATCTTCACAAGATCCTTTCCTGTTGTTCTGGGATTGATTTTCACTTTTCTCAGCAAAATACGTTCATCTCTAGGAGACAGAACGCGTCGCCTTCCTGGGCAGTATGACGGCTGCTTGATCCCATGGTGTTTATACTTGGGCACTATTGTTTGTACAGATGAATGTGGTACCTTCAGGCGTTTGGAAATTACTCCCAAGGACGAACCAGACTTGTGGTGGTCTACATTGTCTTTTCCTGAGGTCTTAGGTGATTTATTTAGATTTTCCTATGATGTCAAGCAAAGAGGCACAGAGATTGGCCTTGAGATACATCCACAGGTACACCTCCAATTGATTCAAATGTCAATTAGCCTATCGGAAGCTTCTAAAGCCATGACATAATTTTCTGGGATTTTCCAAGCTGTTTAAAGGCACATTCAACATAGTGTATGTAAACTTCTGACCCACTGGAATTGTGATACAGTGAATTATAAGTGAAAAAATCTGTCTGTAAACAACAATTTGTGGAGTTGTTGAAAAACAAGTTTTAATCCAATCTAAGTCTATGTAAACTTCAGACTTCTGTAAAACAAATTTTGTAACCATATGACATTTTCATAAAGCAGCAATTTTACTCCAATGGGGCTATTAGCCCATAGAAACCAATTGAATAACATATTCATGACATTGAACAACAGATAGTCCCCCCAACAAATCAAAAGGAAGTTTGTTCTGAAGTGTCTGTTCCATGTCTGAGCGATATAAGAAAAATCAGGAAACATTTGGTATTTATATTTTTTTTGCAAATGTACAAACACAACATGTAAAATGTTGGTCCATTGTTTCATGAGCTGAAATAAAAGATCCACAAAATGTTCCATATTTGAAAAAAAGCTTATTTCTCTCAAATGTTGTGCACAAATTTGTTTACATCCCTGTTAGTGAGCATTTCTCCTTTGACAGGATAATCAATTAACCCGACATATAAAAAAAAACGGATTAAATAGCATGATCATTACACAAGTGCACCTTGTGCTGGGGACAATAAATGGTTACTCTAAAATGTGAAGGTTTGTCACACAAACAATTCCATAGATGTCTCAATTTTTTAAGTAGTGTGCAATTGGCATGCTGACTGCAGGAATGTCCACCAGAACTGTTCCCAAAGAATTTTATGTTTATTTCTCTACCATAAGCCGCCTCCAATGTTGTTTTAGAGAATTTTGTTATACGTCGAAACGGCCTCAAAAGCTCAGGCCGCGTGTGGGCGAGCTGTTCGCTGGTGTCACCATTGTGACACGCCCCCTGGTGGCGGTAGGGTTTATGGTATGGGCAGGTATTGCTAAAGACAATGAACACAATTGCACTTTATGGAATGCAATTTGAATGTATAAAAATCCCGAGTCCCATTTTTTTTGGTATCTGTGACCAACAGATGCATATCTTCCCAGTCATGTGAAATCCATGGATTAGGGCCTAATGAATTTATTTCAATTGGCTGATTTCCTTACATGAACTGTAACTCAGTAAAATCTTTGAAATTGTTGCATGTTGCGTTTAGCGCCTCTTCAACCTCAGGAGGCTGAAGAAATTCGGCTTGTCACCAAAAGCACTCACAAACTTCTACAGATGCACAATCGAGAGCATTCTGGCGGGCTGCATCACCGCCTGGTACAGCAACTGCTCCGCCCTCCGCCCTCAACCGTAAGGCTCTCCAGAGGGTAGTGAGGTCTGCACAACGCATCACCGAGGGCAAACTACCTGCCCTCCAGGACACCTACACCACCCGATGTTACAGGAAGGCCATAAAGATCATCAAGGACATCAACCACCCGAGCCACTGCCTGTTCACCCCGCTATCATCCAGAAGGCGAGGTCAGTACAGGTGCATCAAAGCTGGGACCGAGAGACTGAAAAACAGCTTCTATCTCAAGGCCATCAGACTGTTAAACAGCCACCACTAACATTGAGTGGCTGCTGCCAACACACTGACACTGACACTGACTCAACTCCAGCCACTTTAATAATGGGACTTGATGGGAAATTATGTAAATATATCACTAGCCACTTTAAACAATGCTACCTTATATAATGTTTACATACCCTACATTATTCATCTCATATGCATACGTATATACTGTACTCTATATCATCGACTGCATCCTTATGTAATACATGTATCACTAGCCACTTTAACTATGCCACTTTGTTTACATACTCATCTCATATGTATATACTGTACTCGATATCAGCTACTGTATCTTGCCTATGCTGCTCTGTACCATCACTCATTCATATATCCTTATGTACATATTCTTTATCCCCTTACACTGTGTATAAGAAAGTAGTTTTGGAATTGTTAGTTAGATTACTTGTTGGTTATTACTGCATTGTCGGAACTAGAAGCACAAGCATTTCGCTACACTCGCATTAACATCTGCTAACCATGTGTATGTGACAAATAAAATTTAATTTGATTTGATTTGATTTTGATTTGATTTATATACACAACCTGTCAAAGGTTTTAGAACTCCTACTCATTCCAGGGTTTATCTCATTTCTACTATTTTCTTCATTGTAGAATAATACTGAAGACATCAAAACTATGAAATAGCACATATGAAATCATGTAGTACCAAAAAAGTATTCTTGAAGATTCTTCAGATAAATTCTTCAAATAGCCATCCTTTGCCTTGATGACATCTTTGCACACTCTTCGCATTCTCTCAACCAGCTTCATGAGGTAGTCACCTGAAATGCATTTCAATTAATAGGTGGGCCTTACTAAAAGTTAATTTTGGGAATTTCTTTCCTTCTTAATGCATTTGAGCCAGTCAGTTGTGTCGTGACAAGGTAGGGGTGGTATACAGAAGATAGCCCTATTTGGTAAAAGACTAAGTCAATATTATGGCAAGAACAGCTCAAATAAGTAAAGAAAAATGACAGTCCAGCAATACTTTAAGACATGAAGGTCAGTCAATACAGAACATTTCAAGAACTTTGAAAGTTTCTTCAAGTGCAGTTGCAAAAACCATCAAGCGCTAGATGAAGTTGTCTCTCATGAGAACTGCCACAGGAATGGAAGAGTTACCTTTGCTGAAAATTCTCAGAAACCATCCTCAGAAATTGCAGCCCAAATAAATGCTTCACAGAGTTAAACTCAACATCAACTGTTCAGAGGAGACTGTGTGACTCAGGCCTTCATGGTCGAATTGCTGCAAAGAAACCACTACTAAAGGACACCATTAAGAAGACTACTAAAGGACACCATTAAGAAGACTACTAAAGGACACCAATAAGAAGACTACTAAAGGACACCATTAAGAAGACTACTAAAGGACACCAATAAGAAGACTACTAAAGGACACCATTAAGAAGACTACTAAAGGACACCATTAAGAAGACTACTAAAGGACACCATTAAGAAGACTACTAAAGGACACCAATAAGAAGACTACTAAAGGACACCAATAAGAAGACTACTAAAGGACACCATTAAGAAGACTACTAAAGGACACCATTAAGAAGACTACTAAAGGACACCATTAAGAAGACTACTAAAGGACACCATTAAGACTACTAAAGGACACCATTAAGAAGACTACTAAAGGAAGACTACTAAAGGACACCATTAAGAAGACTACTAAAGGACACCAATAAGAAGACTACTAAAGGACACCAATAAGAAGACTACTAAAGGACACCAATTAAGAAGACTACTAAAGGACACCAATAAGAAGACTACTAAAGGACACCATTAAGAAGACTACTAAAGGACACCATTAAGAAGACTACTAAAAGACTACTAAAGGACACCATTAAGAAGACTACTAAAGGACACCAATAAGAAGACTACTAAAGGACACCAATAAGAAGACTACTAAAGGACACCATTAAGAAGACTACTAAAGGACACCAATAAAAGACACCATTAAGAAGACTACTAAAGGACACCAATAAGAAGACTACTAAAGGACACCATTAAGAAGACTACTAAAGGACACCATTAAGAAGACTACTAAAGGACACCATTAAGAAGACTACTAAAGGACACCATTAAGAAGACTACTAAAGGACACCATTAAGAAGACTACTAAAGGACACCATTAAGAAGACTACTAAAGGACACCATTAAGAAGACTACTAAAGGACACCATTAAGAAGACTACTAAAGGACACCATTAAGAAGAAGAGACCGGTGGAAATGTGTTCTTTGCTCGAGTCCAAATTTGCGATTTTCGGTTCAGACCGCTGTGCCTTTGCATAGAGTAGGTGAACAGATGATTTCTGCATGGTTCCCACCCTAAAGCATGGAGGATGAGGCGTTATAGTGGGTGGGGGGGTGCGTTAATGGAGACCCGGTCTCTGATTTATTTAGAATTTAAGGCACACTTAATCAGCATGGCTACCCATGCATTTTGCAGCGATACACCAGCCCGTCTTGTTTGTGTTTAGTGGGACTGTCATTTGTTTTTCAACAGGACATTGACCCAACACACCTCCAGGCTGTGTAAGGGCTATTTGACCAAGAAGTAGAGTGAAAGAGTACTCCATCAAATGACCTGTCCTCCACAATCCCCCGACCTCAACCATATTGAGATGGTTTGGGGTGAGTCGGACCGCAGAGTGAAGGAAAAGCAGCCAACATTTACTCAGAATATGTGGGAACTCCTTCAAGACTGTTAGAAAAGCATTCCACGTGAAGCTGGTTGAGAGAATGCCAAGAGTGTGCAACGCTGTCATCAAGGCAAAGCTTGGCTAATTGAAGACTTTATTTAATAATTTTTTGGTTACTCCATGATTCCATTTGTGTTATTTCACAGTTTTAATGTCTTCACTATTATTCTACAATGTAGAAAATAGTAAAAATAAAGAAAAACCCTTGAATTAGTAGGTTTTCAAAAAATTTTGACCGGTAGTGTATTTAAATCTTATTTTTGGCACTAAGCAGTCTCCATATATACAGTGCATTTGAAAAGTATTCAAACCCCTTTCCTTTTTCCACATTTTTACAGCCTCGTTGTAAAAATGTATTCGTTTTTTCCCCCTCATCAATCTACACACAGCACTGCATAATGACGTAGCAAAAACAGGTGTTTATACATTTTTGCAAATGTATAAAAAATACAAATAAATGAAATATCACATTTACATAAGTATTCAAACCATTTACTTAGTACTTTGTTGAAGCACCTTTGGCAGTGATTACAGCCTTGAGTCTTCTGGGGTATGAGGCTACAAACTTGGCACACCTGTATTTTGGGAGTTTCTCCCTTTCCTCTCTGCAGATCCTCTCAAGCTCTGTCAGGTTTAATTAGGAGCTTTGCTGCACAGCTATTTTCAGGTCTCTCAAGAGATGTTCGATCTGGTTCAAGTTCAAACTATGGATGGGCCACTCAAGGACATTCAGAGACTTGTCCCGAAGCCACTCCTGCATTGTCTTTGCTGTGTTCTTAGGGTCCTTGTCCAGTTGGAAGGTGAACCTTCGCCCCAGTCTGAGGTCCTGAGCGCTCTGGAGCAGGTTTTCATCAAGGATCTCTCTGTACTTTGCTTCATCTTTCTCTCGACCCTGACTAGTCTTCCAGTCCCTGCTGCTGAAATACATCACCACAGCATGATGCTGCCACCACCATGTTCACAGTAGGGATGGTGCTAAGTTTTCTCCAGATGTGACTGTTAGCATTCAGGCCAACTTGGTTTCAAAAAACCAGACAATCTTCTTCCTCATGGTCTGAGAGTCCTTTAGGTGCCTTTGTTTTTCATGTGCCTTTTCACTGAGGAGTGGCTTCTGTCTGGCCACTCCACCATAAAGGCCTGATTGGTGGATTACTGCAGAGATGGCTGTCCTTCTGGAAGGTTCTCCACAGAGGAACTCTGGAGCTCTATCAGAGTGACCATCAGGTTCTTGGTCACCTCCCTGACCAAGGACCTTCTCCACTGACTGCTCAGTTTAGCCTGGCGGCCAGCTCTAGGAAATCTTGGTGGTTCCAAACTTCTTCCATATAAGAATGATTGAGGCCACTGTGTTCTTGGGGACGTTCAATACTGCAGAAATGTTTTGGTAATCTTCCCCAGATCTGTGCCTCCACACAATCATGCCTCGGAGCTCTACAGACAATTCCTTTGAACTGTGGGACCTTATACAGACAGGTATGTGCCTTTCCTAATCAAATCATCAATTGAATTTACCACAAGTGGACTCCCATTAAGTTATAGAAACATCTCAAGTATAATCAATAGATGCAGCTGGTCTCAGAGGTCCGTTAAAAGCGCGGAGAGCATCATGAAGAACAAGGAACACACCAGGCAGGTCCGAGATACTGTTGTGAAGAAGTTTAAAGCCGGATTTGGATACAAAAAGATTTCCCAAGCTTTAAACATCCCAAGGAGCACTGTGCAAGCGATAATATTGAAATGGAAGGAGTATCAGACCACTGCAAATCTACCAAGACCTGGCCATCCCTCTAAACTTTCAGCTCATACAAGGAGAAGAATGATCAGAGATGCAGCCAAGAGGCCAATGATCACTCTGGATGAACTGCAGAGATCTACAGCTGAGGTGGGAGACTCTGTCCATAGGACAACAATCAGTCGTATATTGCACAAATCTGGCCTTTATGGAAGAGTGGCAAGAAGAAAGCCATTTCTTAACGATATCCATAAAAAGTGTTGTTTAAAGTTTGCCACAAGCCACCTGGGAGACACACCAAACATGTGGAAGAAGGTGCTCTGGTCAGATGAAACCAAAATGTAACTTTTTGGCAACAATGCAAAACGTTATGTTTGGCGTAAAAGCAACACAGCTCATCACCCTGAACACACCATCCCCACTGTCAAACATGGTGGTGGCAGCATCATGGTTTGGGCCTGCTTTTCTTCAGCAGGGACAGGGAAGATGGTTAAAATTGATGGGAAGATGGATGGAGCCAAATACAGGACCATTCTGGAAGAAAACCTGATGGAGTCTGCAAAAGACCTGAGACTGGGACGGAGATTTGTCTTCCAACAAGACAATGATCCAAAACATAAAGCAAAATCTACAATGGAATGGTTAAAAAAAACATATCCAGGTGTTAGAATGGCCAAGTCAAAGTCCAGACCTGAATCCAATCGAGAATCTGTGGAAAGAACTGAAAACTGCTGTTCACAAATGCTCTCCATCCAACCTCACTGAGCTCGAGCTGTTTTGCAAGGAGGAATGGGAAAGGATTTCAGTCTCTCGATGTGCAAAACTGATAGACATACCCCAAGCGACTTACAGCTGTAATCGCAGCAAAAGGTGGCGCTACAAAGTATTAACTTAAGGGGGCTGAATAATTTTGCACGCCCAATTTTTCAGTTTTTGATTTGTTCAAAAAGTTTGAAATATCCAATAAATGTCGTTCCACTTCATGATTGTGTCCCACTTGTTGTTGATTCTTCACAAAAAAATACAGTTTTATATCTTTATGTTTGAAGCCTGAAATGTGGCAAAAGGTCGCAAAGTTCAAGGGGGCCGAATACTTTCGCAAGGCACTGTATATATATATATATATATATAATTTTTTTAAAGTTAGCAAACATTTTAAAAAATAAAATATTTTGACATTATGGGGAATTTTTATTTATTTAATCAATTTCAGAATAAGGCTGTAATTTAACCAAATGTAGAGTTATTAAGAATCATTTGAATACTTTCCAAATGCACTGTACATCACAGAAGAATGAAATATAACAAAACAGTTTAAAATAGAAACACCGGATTTTCTAAATAATGTCTATTAACTATGAAATTATTAAAAATATAAATAACATTCCACCCACGAGGCCACTAGAGAACAATTTGGTAATTTTACTGCAGGAAATTAATAATCCTGTTTTCTGGAATACCCCACTGCTGTGTTGGCTTATCTAATGTGTAGGGTCTGTTTCAACTGAACGTCGACTTTACATGCAAGACATTCACTGAAATATCTGTTCAAACCTGATCTGCCTGCAAGACATTCACTGAAATATCTGTTCAAACCTGATCTGCCTGCAAGACATTCACTGAAATATCTGTTCAAACCTGATCTGCCTGCAAGACATTCCCTGAAATATCTGTTCAAACCTGATCTGCCTGCAAGACATTCACTGAAATATCTGTTCAAACCTGATCTGCCTGCAAGACATTCACTGAAATATCTGTTCAAACCTGATCTGCCTGCAAGACATTCACTGAAATGTCTGTTCAAACCTGATCTGCCTGCAAGACATTCACTGAAATGTCCGTTCAAACCTGATCTGCCTGCAAGACATTCACTGAAATGTCTGTTCAAACCTGATCTGCCTGCAAGACATTTACTGAAATGTCTGTTCAAACCTGATCTGCCTGCAAGACATTCACTGAAATGTCCGTTCAAACCTGATCTGCCTGCAAGACATTTACTGAAATGTCTGTTCAAACCTGATCTGCCTGCAAGACATTCACTGAAATGTCTGTTCAAACCTGATTATAATCTGCCATGAGGACTGATATCACATGCCAAAATCAGATTTATTGAATTGAATAATTCCCAGGGCAAGATAATGTTTTCATACATAACCATCTGTCTCCGTAGTCTACATTATCCTTATTTTATTTAGTTCCCGATATGTAACTGAGGCCCATATACTTGGTAGCGTTAGGTTCTAATTTTCAGAGTAAATAACTCAAAGGACATTATGAAAGCTTAACCAAGTTTAATTCTTCCCAGATGATCAATACAGCTGCATTCAGACAAAACTTGTTTCCACCACCACAAGTCTATATACTGTATACTCAAATGTATGCTCTCCTCCTTCTCTCCAATCCTTACTTTTATATTTTATGGTTAGACAGGAAGAGGAAGTGATGATGTAATAAACCATTGTTTCTCCCTTAAGGGGATCTGACCAGACCTGACCTCAACCCCCTTGATGCCTAATCCAAAGATCTCTACCCATATCACCTATAGCACTCCTGTGACTTCCTCCCATCCACCCAGAACATTCCACAGCCATCTGGCTCCTACAGATAACCATTAACTTCTGATGTAAAACCCAGTCTCTATCACTCCTCAGATACTATACTGCTGAATATAACAATGTTCCATGTTTAACTCAGAATCTAACCGTAGCTAAAAGCGGTCATTGTGAACAAGGTATTCAGTGTGCGCCAAGGCAAACTAGCTCTTGAAAGGCCTCTCTCCACCTCTATAAAGGCCTAGTCACTGGGCCTCTCCACCTCTCTAAAGGCCTAGTCACTGGGCCTCTCTCCACCTCTCTAAAGGCCTAGTCACTGGGCCTCTCCACCTCTCTAAAGGCCTAGTCACTGGGCCTCTCCACCTCTCTAAAGGCCTAGTCACTGGACCTCTCTCCACCTCTCTAAAGGCCTAGTCACTGGGCCTCTCTCCACCTCTCTAAAGGGCTAGTCACTGGGCCTCTCCACCTCTCTAAAGGCCTAGTCACTGGGCCTCTCCACCTCTCTAAAGGCCTAGTCACTGGACCTCTCTCCACCTCTCTAAAGGCCTAGTCACTGGGCCTCTCCACCTCTCTAAAGGTCTAGTTACTGGGCCTCTCACAACCTCTGTAAAGGCCTAGTCACTGTGCCTCTCTCCACCTCTCTAAATGCCTAGTCACTGGGCCTCTCCACTTCTCTAAAGGCCTAGTCACTGGGCCTCTCTCCACCTCTCTAAAGTCCTAGTCACTGGGCCTCTCTCCACCTCTCTAAAGGCCTAGTCAATGGGCCTCTCCACCTCTCTAAAGGCCTAGTCACTGGGCCTCTCCACCTCTCTAAAGGCCTAGTCACTGGGCCTCTCTCCACCTCTCTAAAGTCCTAGTCACTGGGCCTCTCCACTTCTCTAAAAGCCTAGTCACTGGGCCTCTCTCCACCTCTCTAATGTCCTAGTCACTGGGCCTCTCTCCACCTCTCTAAAGTCCTAGTCACTGGGCCTCTCTCCACCTCTCTAAATTCCTAGTCACTGGGCCTCTCCACCTCTCTAAAAGCCTAGTCACTGGGCCTCTCTCCACCTCTCTAAAGTCCTAGTCACTGGGCCTCTCTCCACCTCTCTAAAGGCCTCACCTCTCTAAAGGCCTAGTCACTGGGCCTCTCTCCACCTCTCTAAAGTCCTAGTCACTGGGCCTCTCTCCACCTCTCTAAAGTCCTAGTCACTGGGCCTCTCTCCACCTCTCTAAAGTCCTAGTCACTGGGCCTCTCTCCACCTCTCTAAAGTCCTAGTCACTGGGCCTCTCTCCACCTCTCTAAAAGCCTAGTCACTGGGCCTCTCTCCACCTCTCTAAAGGCCTGGTCACTGGGCCTCTCCACTTCTCTAAAAGCCTAGTCACTGGGCCTCTCTCCACCTCTCTAATGTCCTAGTCACTGGGCCTCTCTCCACCTCTCTAAAGGCCTAGTCACTGGGCCTCTCTCCACCTCTCTAAAGGCCTAGTCACTGGGCCTCTCTCCACCTCTCTAAAGTCCTAGTCACTGGGCCTCTCCACCTCTCTAAAGTCCTAGTCACTGGGCCTCTCCACCTCTCTAAAAGCCTAGTCACTGGGCCTCTCTCCACCTCTCTAAAGTCCTAGTCACTGGGCCTCTCCACCTCTCTAAAAGCCTAGTCACTGGGCCTCTCTCCACCTCTCTAAAGTCCTAATCACTGGGCCTCTCTCCACCTCTCTAAAGTCCTAGTCACTGGGCCTCTCTCCACCTCTCTAAAGGCCTAGTCACTTGGCCTCTCTCCACCTCTCTAAAGGCCTAGTCACTGGGCCTCTCTCCACCTCTCTAAAGGCCTAGTCACTGGGCCTCTCTCCACCTCTCTAAAGGCCTAGTCACTGGGCCTCTCTCCACCTCTCTAAAGGCCTCACTTGGCCTCTCTCCACCTCTCTAAAGGCCTAATCACTGGGCCTCTCTCCACCTCCCTAGTCACTGGGCCTCTCTCCACCTCTCTAAAGGCCTAGTCACTGGGCCTCTCTCCACCTCTCTAAAGGCCTAGTCACTTGGCCTCTCTCCACCTCTCTAAAGGCCTAGTCACTGGGCCTCTCTCTCTAAAGGCCTAATCACTGGGCCTCTCTCTAAAGGCCTAGTCACTGGGCCTCTCTCCACCTCTCTAAAGGCCTAGTCACTGGGCCTCTCTCCACCTCTCTAAAGGCCTAGTCACTGGGCCTCCACCTCTCTAAAGGCCTAGTCACTGGGCCTCTCCACCTCTCTAAAGTCCTAGTCACTGGGCCTCTCCACCTCTCTAAAGGCCTAGTCACTGGGCCTCTCCCACCTCTCTAAAGGCCTAGTCACTGGGCCTCTCTCCACCTCTCTAAAGGCCTAGTCACTGGGCCTCTCTCCACCTCTCTAAAGGCCTAGTCACTGGGCCTCTCTCCACCTCTCTAAAGTCCTAGTCACTGGGCCTCTCTCCACCTCTCTAAAGGCCTAGTCACTGGGCCTCTCCACCTCTCTAAAGGCCTAGTCACTGGGCCTCTCCACCTCCACCTCTCTAAAGGCCTAGTCACTGGGCCTCTCTCCACTGGCCTAGTCACTGGGCCTCTCTCCACCTCTCTAAAGGCCTAGTCACTGGGCCTCTCTCCACCTCTCTAAAGGCCTAGTCACTGGGCCTCTCTCCACCTCTCTAAAGGCCTAGTCACTGGGCCTCTCTCCACCTCTCTAAAGGCCTAGTCACTGGGCCTCTCTCCACCTCTCTAAAGTCCTAGTCACTGGGCTACCTCTCTAAAGGCCTAGTCACTGGGCCTCTCTCCACCTCTCTAAAGGCCTAGTCACTGGGCCTCTCTCCACCTCTCTAAAGGCCTAGTCACTGGGCCTCTCTCCACCTCTCTAAAGGCCTAGTCACTGGGCCTCTCTCCACCTCTCTAAAGGCCTAGTCACTGGGCCTCTCTCCACCTCTCTAAAGGCCTAGTCACTGGGCCTCTCTCCACCTCTCTAAAGGCCTAGTCACTGGGCCTCTCTCCACCTCTCTAAAGGCCTAGTCACTGGGCCTCTCTCCACCTCTCTAAAGGCCTAGTCACTGGGCCTCTCTCCACCTCTCTAAAGGCCTAGTCACTGGGCCTTCATGGTTTCTCCTCATTCACACTGTGCAATAAAATATCAATCAAATACTTCTCCGCTCCGCTGGGCTAATTTCAGGTCCTTGAATGACTTTTCGTTCAGCTCCATAAATTTTTACCGGGGACAACTTCAAGGAGTTTGGAACATTCATCCACACTGTTTGAGTTATTCATGGGAATGAGAAAAAGCTCAAAGAGTAGGTTGATTGTATTGTAAAAAAGAAAAGGCTGTTCTCAAAACACCTCAGACCAAAGATATATCATATAATATCCATTTGTTTTATTCTACCTATTTCCCCCTCTGGGACCCGGAAGAAAGTATGGGAGGGACATGCTTTCTATATTTCAGTCAAGGGGAGGGTTGGTTATTTTACAAATCTATTCCAGGGGAGGGTCATGTAATTTGTAATCGATAAAAATAAAATATTGCTCAGTGTTTGAGAATTAGTTGATTTTATATCTGGATGTGGTGACAGGTAGCCTAGTGGTTGTAACCAAAAGGTTGCTCGATCAAATACCTGAGCTGACAAGGTAAAGATATGTTGTTCTTCCCCTGAACAAGGCAGTTAACCCACTGTTCCCCAGTAGGCTGTCATTGAAAATAAGAGTTTCATTATGACTGACTTGCCTAGTTAAATAAATGTGTGCCAGATGCTACCCCAGTGGTACAGGTACTGACCCTGTATTTAACATCCCTAGCAAAAGTGCAATACATATTTATTTACTTTCAGTAGTATAATTCTTTATTCTGTAAGTTTCTCTGTAATAAAATGATCTCTGCATGGTTTGAGGTCAAAGTCATTGCAATAACATGCTCGCCACTGTGTAAGGCTGCAATACTTTCTCTGTTCTCTCTGTACTGTACTCAAGCATTGCGATGAGTAAAGTTCAACCAGGTAATTATCTGTATTTTCTTTGGAGTTATTAAGTTTCAGATCACGTTTGTTGTGGTCCAGAGGCTTACGTTAAACATAGAGCATGGTTTCGTTACCAAAGCAAAGTACCTGTAGCTGTAGTTTCACCCCTAGCTGTAGTCTCACCTGTAGCTGTAGTCTCACCTGAAGTTGTAGTCTCAACTGTAGCTGTAGTCTCACCTGTAGCTGTAGTCTCACCTGTAGCTGTAGTTTCACCTGTAGCTGTAGTCTCAACTGTAGCTGTAGTCTCCCCTGTAGCTGTAGTCTCACCTGTAGCTGTAGTCTCAACTGTAGCTGTAGTCTCAACTGTAGCTGTAGTCTCACCAATAGCTGCAGTCTCACCAGTAGCTGTAGTCTCACCTGTAGCTGTAGTCTCACCTGTAGCTGTAGACTCACATGTAGCTGTAGTCTCAACTGTAGCTGTAGTCTAACCTGTAGCTGTAGTCTCAACTGTAACTGTAGTCTCACCCGTAGGTGTAGTCTTACCAGTAGCTGCAGTCTCAACTGTAGCTGTAGTCTCACCTGTAGCGGTAATCTCACCCCTAGCTGTAGTCTCACCTGTAGCTGTAGTCTCACCTGTAGCTGTAGTCTCACCTGTAGCTGTAGTCTCAACTGTAACTGTAGTCTCACCAGTAGCTGTAGTCTCACCAGTAGCTGTAGTCTCACCAGTAGCTGTAGTCTCACCAGTAGCTGTAGTCTCACCTGTAGCTGTAGTCTCACCTGTAGCGGTAATCTCACCCCTAGCTCTAGTCTCACCTGTAGCTGTATTCTCACCCCTAGCTGTAGTCGCAACTGTAGCTGTAGTGTCACCTGTGATGTAGTCTCACATGTGATGTAGTCTCACACCTAACTGTGGTCTCAACTGTAGCTGTAGTATCACCTGTAGCTGTAGTCTCACCCCTAGCTGTAGTCTCACCTGTAGCTGTAGTCTCACCTGTAGCTGTAGTCTCACCCCTAGCTGTAGTCTCATCTGTAGCTGTAGTCTCACCAGTAGCTGTAGTCTCACCCCTAGCTGTAGTCTCATCTGTAGCTGTAGTCTCACCAGTAGCTGTAGTCTCACCCCTAGCTGTAGTCGCAACTGTAGCTGTAGTGTCACCCGTAGCTGTAGACTCACCTGTGATGTAGTCTCACCCGTAGCTGTAGTCTCACATGTGATGTAGTCTCACACCTAACTGTAGTCTCAACTGTAGCTGTAGTCTCACCTGTAGCTGTAGTCTCACTGTCACGCCCTGGTCGAAGTATTTTGTGTTTATCTTTATTTATTTGGTCAGGCCAGGGTGTGGCATGGGTTTTTGTATGTGGTGTGTATATATGGGGGATTGTAGCTAGTGGGGTGTTCTAGATAAGTCTATGGCTGTCTGAAGTGGTTCTCAATCAGAGGCAGGTGTTTATCGTTGTCTCTGATTGGGAACCATATTTAGGCAGCCATATTCTTTGAGTTTGGTGTGGGTGATTGTCCTTAGTGTCTTTGTTCCTGTCGCTGTGTTAGTTGACACAAGTATAGGCTGTTTCGGTTTTCGTTTTGTGTGTATTCGTGTTACGTTTGTTTGATTAAACATGGATCGCAATCTACACGCTGCATTTTGGTCCGACTCTCCTTCACCACAAGAGAACCGTTACAGAATCACCCACCACAAACGGACCAAGCAGCGTGTCAACAGGCAGGAGCAGCCCAAAGAGGAGATGCGTAAGAAGGATTTCTGGACATGGGAGGAGATCCTCGATGGGAGAGGACCCTGGGCTAAACCAGGGGAGTGTAGCCGCCCAAAGGTGAAACAGGAGAAGAGGCAGCAGCAGCAGCTACAGTGGGAGAGGTTGCACCACCTGGAGAAATGGACATTGGAGGAGGAACTGGATGGTAA
The DNA here is from genome assembly GCF_018296145.1 of Oncorhynchus tshawytscha. Lineage (NCBI taxonomy): Eukaryota > Metazoa > Chordata > Actinopteri > Salmoniformes > Salmonidae > Oncorhynchus > Oncorhynchus tshawytscha. The sequence goes on along the minus strand of NC_056449.1, from coordinate 38,754,307 downwards.
AGGACCCTGGGATCAGCCTGGAGATTATTGTCGCCCCAAAGCCGAGCTGGAGGCAGCAAAAGCAGAGAGGCGGCATTATGAGGAGCTAGCACGGCAGAGTGGATGGAAGCCCGGGAGTCAGCCCCAAAAAATTCTTGGGGGGGGCTCACAGGGAGTATGGCTACGCCAGGTAGGAGACCTGCGCAAACTCCCTGTGCTTACCGGGGGCTAGAGAGACCGGGCAGGCACCGTGTTATGCAGTGGTGCGTGTGTCCCCAGTGCAGTGAGTATATTCCAGCTCCTCGGATCGGCCGGAGCATCCCAGTGCGCCTGCAGTGCGCCTGCACGGTCCGGTCTATCCAGTACCACCTCCACACCCCAGCCCTCCGGTAGCAGCTCCCCGCACCAGGCTTCCTGTGCGTGTCCTCGGTCCAGTACCACCAGTACCAGCACCACGCATCAGGCCTACAGTGCGCCTCGCCTCTCCAGCGCTGTCGGAGCCTTTCTCCTCTCCTGCGCTGCCGGAGTCTCCCGCCTATCTAGCGCTGTTAGAGCTTTCCTCATCTCCAGCGCTGCCGGAGTCTCCCGCCTGTTCAGCGCAGCCAGAGCCTTCCTCCGACACAGCGCTGCAGGAGTCTCCCGCCTGTTCAGCGCAGCCAGAGCCTTCCTCCTCTACAGCGCTGCCGGAGTCTCCCGCCTGTTCAGCGCAGCCAGAGCTGCCAGTCTGCATGGAGCAGCCAGAGCTGCCAGTCTGCATGGAGCAGCCAGAGCTGCCAGTCTGCATGGAGCAGCCAGAGCTGTCAGTCTGCATGGAGCAGCCAGAGCTGTCAGTCTGCATGGAGCAGCCAGAGCTGTCAGTCTGCATGGAGCAGCCAGAGCTGTCAGTCTGCATGGAGCAGCCAGAGCTGTCAGTCTGCATGGAGCAGCCAGAGCTGTCAGTCTGCATGAAGCAGTCAGAGCTGTCAGTCTGCATGAAGCAGTCAGAGCTGTCAGTCTGCATGGAGCAGTCAGTCTGCATGAAGCAGCCAGAGATGTCAGTCTGCATGGAGCAGCCAGAGATGTCAGTCTGCATGGAGCTGTCAGTCTGCATGGAGCTGTCAGTCTGCATGGAGCTGTCAGTCTGCAAGGAGCTGCCAGTCTGCAAGGAGCTGCCAGTCTGCACGGAGCTGCCAGAGCTGCCAGTCTGTAAGAAGCCGCCAGAGCCGCCAGTCAGCGTGGAGCAGCCAGAACCGCCAGTCAGCGTGGAGCAGCCAGATCTTTCAGTCTGCCAGGATCCGCCAGTCAGCCAGACTCTTCCAGATCTGCCAGTCAGCCAGACTCTTCCAGATCTGCCAGTCAGCCAGACCCTTCCAGATCTGCCAGTCAACCAGACTCTTCCAGATCTGCCAGTCAACCAGACTCTTCCAGATCTGCCAGTCAACCAGACTCTTCCAGATCTGCCAGTCAACCAGACTCTTCCAGATCTGCCAGTCAACCAGACTCTTCCAGATCTGCCAGTCAACCAGACTCTTCCAGATCTGCCACTCAACCAGACTCTTCCAGATCTGCCACTCAACCAGACTCTTCCAGATCTGCCACTCAACCAGACTCTTCCAGATCTGCCACTCAACCAGACTCTTCCAGATCTGCCACTCAACCAGACTCTTCCAGATCTGCCACTCAACCAGACTCTTCCAGATCTGCCACTCAACCAGACTCTTCCAGATCTGCTAGTCAACCAGACTCTTCCAGATCTGCCAGTCAACCAGACTCTGCCAGATCTGCCACTCGGCCAGACTCTTCCAGATCTGCCACTATCCAGACTCTTCCAGTCTGCCAGGACTCTTCCAGATCTGCCAGGATCTTCCAGATCCGCCAGTCAGCCGGGATCTGCCAGTCCGCCAGGATCTGGCCAGATCCGCCATGCCTGGATCTGCCAGATCCGCCAGTCCCGAGCTCTGCCAGTCAGCCAGGATCTGAGATTTATCTACATGCCTGAGCTTCCTCTCACTCCCGAGCTTCCCCACAGTCCCGAGCTGCCCCTCACTCCCGAGCTTCCCCACAGTCCCGATCTGCTCCTCAGTCCAGTGGGTTTCTGGGTGAGGACTACTAGGCCATGGTCGGCGGCGAGGGTGGACTATCCAGGGACGCGAGGAGAGGGGACTAAGACATTAATTGAGTGGGGTCCACGTCCCGCGCCGGAGCCGCCACCATGGACAGACGCCCACCCGGACACTCCCTATTTGTTTTGAGGTGCGTTCGGGAGTCCGCACCTTAGGGGGGGGTTCTGTCACGCCCTGGTCGAAGTATTTTGTGTTTATCTTTATTTATTTGGTCAGGCCAGGGTGTGGCATGGGTTTTTGTATGTGGTGTGTATATATGGGGGATTGTAGCTAGTGGGGTGTTCTAGATAAGTCTATGGCTGTCTGAAGTGGTTCTCAGAGGCAGGTGTTTATCGTTGTCTCTGATTGGGAACCATATTTAGGCAGCAATATTCTTTGAGTTTGGTGTGGGTGATTGTCCTTAGTGTCTTTGTTCCTGTCGCTGTGTTAGTTGACACAAGTATAGGCTGTTTCGGTTTTGTTTTGTAGTGTTTTGTGTGTATTCGTGTTACGTTTGTTTGATTAAACATGGATCGCAATCTACACGCTGCATTTTGGTCCGACTCTCCTTCACCACAAGAGAACCGTTACACTCACCCCTAGCTGTAGTCTCATCTGTAGCTGTAGTCTCACCAGTAGCTGTAGTCTCACATGTAGCTCTATTCTAGTATTTTTTACGTGTACAGTTTGTATTGTATTTTTTAATTAATGTTAACAAAGTGTAGTCTCTTTTGGTGAGTTTTGACCTGCAGCATTAGACCTGCAGCATGGTTGTATATTACCGGTAAACCAGGCTGTAGACCTCTTCCAGGTATCCTCATCTGTAGGCTTCTAAGGTTTTCCCCTAATGACTGACTCCGTGGTTAAGTCATTTTAACAGTGTAGACAGTTTAAGGTGTCTGCATTGTAGTTGATATGGTCTGTTATTCGATTGTAGCTTTCTATCCCAGGGATTGTCTGGAAGCGGTTTGCTTGGCGACCCTCCAACCCAATCCCGTTGATTTTCAATAACAATACGAAGAACACTTTTCAGCAGTCTAGATTCATGAATTGCATCTTCAGAGTCACTTTGCAATCCTAATGAAGTTAGATGAATTTCCCTGGGTGGTGGACCATTCTTTATACACGCGAGAAACTGTTGAGCGTGAAAAACCCAGCAGTGTTGCAGTTCTTGACACGAATGGTGTGCCTAGCACTTACTACCATACCCCTGTTCAAAGGCACTTCAATCTTTTATCTTGCCCATTCACCCTCTGAATGGTACGCATACACAAACCATGTCTAAATTGTCTCTAAGCTCAAAAATCCTTCTTTAACCCCCCTCCTCCCCTTCATCTACACGGATTGAAGTGGATTTAACAGGTGCCATAAATAAGGGATCATAGCTTTGACCTGGATTCACCTGGACACTGACTAGTGGGTTGCCCAGTTGATGTATCACAGTCCACGTTCTTCTTTTCACTAAATAATATGACAATTAAATGGGCAATCTGTGATTCAAACAACAACCACCAATGTGCAGTATGTACTAATCCCAGATTTGACCTTTAACTCATTGATTGCGTGAAGAGGTAAACGATTGCTCTTTGGCTTTCCATTGAATGAATGGAAACGTGTTAATTGTTCGATCTCTTTTCAATACATGAAGGTGATCATCAGACCCTACGTTTTACAGATGATGATTATTTTTAAATAGAAGGATTTACAAAGCAGTGTTACCTTGATTTGTAGATTTAGAATAGTATCACCATGCATTGGACAAAAAAAAGTGTTGACAAAGACACAACTTTTAGAAATCATGTATAGCGGTCCATAACAATACAACCAATTAGATACTGTATTTTGTAAATAGAGATGGAAATAGGGTTTACCAACAATGACATATTGGAAATATTTCTTATTGTCACATAGCAGCCTCTGGTTATGAACACATTCACCTTCAAAACACCTGACTGTCATACCAATTCATTCAGTGATACAGAATCTGTCTGACACAGCTACAGACAGACCTGCCGTTATGTTAACATTGACACAAGAATAATCATTTGTTGAACTTTCACACCAACTTTCTCGATAAGCAAAAAAAGCTTTGAATTA